>NW_015667316.1:43573-54986 GCF_001515625.1 Sinocyclocheilus rhinocerous
AGGAGATCACGGAATAGAGAGTCTGTAGCCTAATCGAGGACAGACAAAGACTGAACTGAGGTGTGTGCTTATATGCTGGGGCTGATGAGGGTATGCTGTTTGAGTGCAGGTGTTCAGAATTCAGGTGATTGGGATCGTTGCGTGGTGGTGAGAGAGCCTGGTGACTCTGTGACAGTACCCCCTCCTCCACGGGCCCGCTCCTGAGGGCCGGGGACCTCGACGTCGTGGTGGCCGCCCTCTGTTCCTGGACGCTGGACGCTGTGGATTTTGCTGGTGGAATTCTGTGAGGAGAGTGGGATCCATGATGTCGTCACGTTGGACCCAGCACCGCTCCTCTGGTCTGTACCCCTCCCAGTCTACGAGGTATTAGAGGTGGCCTCCACAACGTCGAGAGTCCATGATCTCCTTCACCGTGTAGACTGGGTCCGTGTCCACAATCTGAGGTACTTGGGGGTTGTCACTGCTACCAGGCTCTGTAGATGATACAGAAACAGGAGGATGGTGAGGTTTAAGCAGGAACACATGAAAAGTGGGATGAATTCTGAAGTGTGTGGGTAATTTTAATTCATAACTGATGGGGTTGATCTGTTTGACGACCTGGAAGGGACCAATATATTTGGGACTCAGCTTACGGCAGGGGAGGCGCAGGCTCTCTGGTAGAGAGCCACACCTTTTGCCCGGGTTGGTAGGTGGGAGCAGGTTGTCTACGGGCATCAGTGTAGCTCTTGTACCTGCGCACAGCCCTCTGCAGGTGGTGATGCACTTCGTCCCAGACCCTCTCGCTCTCCTGGAACCAGTGGGTGACGGATGGAACATCAGATGGCTCGCCTGACCATGGGAAGAGAGGGGGCTGATAGCAGAGTACTGTCGAAGATTTTTATTAATCAAAGTATGAATTGTTCAAGTGTAATCATTATGAATATAACCATTTATATATCCAGTTATTCTTCCATTATAATCACATATGCCTGTGTGGAAAATGCCTACGTGGCTAAAGTAGACAGGCCCTAAGATTAGAAACATCTGGGAAACATAAGTGGGGGCCTTCTTTCTTTACCATAACAAGAACCCCTTCTCTCTAGGGAGAATTGTATGCACAAAGGAACCATTCTATGTATGGAAAACGCCTTAAAGTCATGTTTTCTGCAGAGAATGTCTCCACTTTATTCTTGATGATGTAATAAAGTGTATCTTCTGGCATCAAAAACCCAAGACTGAGTGTGGTTCCTCAGAGCAGCTGCTGAAGACACTATAGTACGCACTGAAAAGGTGTGAGACCGCTTGTCTGCTGGCGGAGAGAATTTTGTGCATACTCGGCCCAGCCGAAAAACTGGCTCCAGGAGTCCTGGTGGCTCTGGCAGAAGGTTCTCAGGAAGCGGCTGATCTCCTTGGACCTTCCTCTCCGTCTGCCCGTTAGTTTGAGGATGGTATCCGGATGTTACACATACAGTCACACCTAGGAGGGAGAAGAATGCCTTCCAAACACGAGATATAAATTGTGGTCCACGATCAGACACTACATCTTCGGGGATACCAAAATTTCTGAATACCTGGTTGAACATAGCCTCTGCGGTTTCCATAGCAGTGGGAAGACCTCGCAAAGGTATCAACTTGCAGGCCTTGGAAAAACGATCTATGATTACGAGGATGCAGGTGTGTCCATCCGATGCAGGTAGGTCCGAAATGAAGTCCACCCCTAGGTGTGACCAGGGGCGACGAGGAACGGGCAGAGGAAGGAGTTTACCAGTCGGCAGATGGCGTGGGACCTTAGATGTCGCACATTCCTGACAGCCTTGGACGTAACGTCGGATGTTATTAGCCATGCCAGGCCACCAGAACCGGTCTTGTAGTAGCGAGAGGGTCTGTGTGGTCCCTGGGTGGCCAGTGCCCAATGAAGAATGAGCAGAATGTATGAGTTGTACTCGAAGAGTTTTGGGTACATAGATACGTCCAGCTGGGCAGCCCGGCGGAGCTAGTTCAGAGAGGGTAGCTTCAGTAATCTGTTCTTCTATGTCCCATTGGATGGGGCTAACAATGAGGGAGGAGGGAAGCACTGGTTCGGGTAGTTCTGGAGTTTCATCGGGGGTATGAAGTCGGGAGAGAGCATCTGCCTTCACATTCTTGGATCCGGGGCGATAAGAGATTATAAAGTTGAATCTGGTGAAAAAGAGTGACCATCGGGCCTGTCTGGGATTAAGTCTTTTAGCTTCACGGAGATACTGCAAATTTTTGTGATGTTAGTACTGTGAAGGGGTGCCTGGCTCCTTCCAACCAGTGCCTCCACTCCTCTAGGGCAAGCTTGATAGCAAGAAGTTCTCCGTTCCCGATGTCGTTATTCTGCTCCGCCGGGCTGAGTTTCTTGGAGAAGAAGGCACATGGAAGGAGTTCGGATGTTCTCTCCTGCCGCTGTGACAATACTGCCCCCACTCCAGAGGTGGAGGCGTCAACCTCTACTATGAAGGGCTTCTCAGGATCAGGATGGAGAAGGAGTGGGGCAGAGGTGAATGCTAATTTCATTTGTTGCATGGCACGTCCTGCTTCTGAGGTCCAGCACAGAGATTTGGGCCTGCCTTTCAGCAGTGAGGTCAAAGGAGCTGTAATTCTGAATGAACCGGCGATAAAAATTGGCAAAGACAAGGAACCTCTGGAGTTCTTTTATGGTGGTGGGAGTTGGCCAGGACCTCACTGCTGATACCTTCCCCTCGTCCATGAGAATGCCCTCCTTACAGATGTTATACCCAAAGAACTGGATGGAAGATTGATGGAAACTGTATTTCTCTGCTTTTAGGAAAAGCTGCTTATCACGCAAACGCTGTAGGACCTCCGAACCGTGATGGCGATGTTCGGCCAGACTCCGGGAGTATATTAGGATGTCATCGATATACACTACCACAAAGCAGTTGAGGAAATCCCGGAGCATCTCATTCATGAAATCCTGGAATACCGAGGGGGCGTTGACCAGGCCATAAGGCATGACGCAATACTCAGTTTCCAGCAGGTGTCACAAATGCTGTCTTCCATTCGTCCCCCTCACGTATCCGGATGAGGTTTTAAGCACTTCGGAGGTCCAGCTTGGTGAAAACTGAAGCGTCGCGGAGCTGTTCCAAAGCAGCTGGGACAAGGGGATGTGGATAGCAGAACTTCACCGTGATCTTATTCAGTGCTCGATAATCTATGCAGGGCCTCAAAGTTTTCAAATGACTGCATAACTGGACCAGACTGATACCACATAGTTTCTGCCCATTGCAAAGCTCTTCCTGTTAACAGAGAAATAACATATGAGATCTTAGAACGTTCAGTAGGAAACCGCTGTGGCTGCATTTCAAGTGCCAGTGAACACTGCGATAGAAAGCCACTGCAATCCTCTGCCACGCCAGAGTAGGGCGGTGGATTGACCATGGGACTGGCGACAATGATCGGAGAAGGACAGTGTGGAACGGACGTGGCAGGGGTGATTGGTGGAGCTGTGTGACCGGCGAGTTCTCTTCTCATCGTTTCGACTGATTCCTTAAAGGTGTCATATGATGCGATTTCAAGTTTTCCTTTCTCTTTGGAGTGTTACAAGCTGATTGTGCATAGATAAGATCCCTGAAGTTGCAAAGACTAAAGTCTCAAAACCAAAGAGATATTCTTTATCAAAGTTAAGACTCTGCCACGCCCCCCTAAAACGTAGCCTAATCGAGGACAGACAAAGACTGAACTGAGGTGTGTGCTTATATGCTGGGGCTGATGAGGGTATGCTGATTGAGTGCAGGTGTTCAGAATTCAGGTGATTGGGATTGTTGCCTGGTGGTGAGAGAGCCTGGTGACTCCGTGACACCAGCACACTAATTATGTGCCCTTTTACTTATTTTGCTGTCTCTTTCTATCATAGTTTGTAGTTTATTTACCCCTACACAACTACACTATCTGATAGTGTTGCTAAATTTAGTAAATAATCAGTCAAATTAGTGTAAAGTCAAATTAGTCTAAAATCTTATTACCTTATTTTTTTCTGGATCACAAAAATAAAAAAATAAAAAAATAAAAAAATAAATACATACATACATACATACATACATAGCACTTGTCCATGTAATGGTAGTAACCTGCAGGGGTTAAAGCAAATACAAATATTTTGACTGAAATTTTTTCCTCAGCCAAACCCCATTCCACAGCCATGCCTGTCACACACCCAGTTTAAGAGCAGTTTTTTTCTTCTTACAATTAGGAGCGCTTGTCCTCCTAATTTAAAAAATGTAGGAGCACCTTCTGATCAATAATAAAAAATTCTGATAAAAAATTAGCCTTCCTAATATGAGGTGACATTTGACTCAAAGTGATTTACAGGGGCATTTTCTTTTTACCTTTGTAATGGCATTTTTATAATTTTATTAAATGCATGCAGTGTTTCCTCTAGGATTTTTTCCAGCTGTGGTGGCAGGACTATTTCCCATGGACCACGCCCCCTCCCCACCCAAGAATCACGTGCACTCAGAATTTAATTTATTTTAACTAAAAAAAGACAAGTAAATAGTAAATAATAAAATAAGAACAAATAAATTAATGACAATCAATAGCACAAACAAAAACAATAACAAGATACAAATTAAATTAACAGTATTTTATTTTTTTCAGTTAGTTCTAACTATAATCTATTCAACTGTAAAATAACACTGGGTAGTCTTCTTCACTGTATAATGAAAGGCAGCAGGAGGTTTATTTAGGTTGCTGTCTCTTTAAAGGGGTCATATGATGCTGCTAAAAAGAACATTATTTTGTGTATTTGGTGTAATGAAATGTGTTTATGCGGTTTAAAGTAAAAAAAAAACATTATTTTCCACATATTGTACATTATTGTTTCTCCTCTATGCCCCGCCTTTTTGAAACGCGTCGATTTTTACAAAGCTCATCAGTCTGAAAAGCGAGGTGTGCTCTGATTAGCCAGCTATCCAGTGCGTTGTGATTGACCGAATACCTCAAGCGTGTGACGGAAATGTTATTTTTCTTCTTGTAATCAAGAGCGCTTGTCCTCCTAAATTAAAAAAATTTAGGAGCACCTTCTGATCAATAATCAAAAATTCTGATCAAAAATGATCCTTCCTAATACGAGGTGACATTTGACTCCTTAAAGTGACTTACATGGGTATTTTCTTTTTATCTATGTCTATGTTATCTTATAATCTGTCAAATTTAAAAAATTTATGTTTATAAGCTTTTTAAAATGTCTATTTAAAACAATATAATAAGAAGTAGAATAAGACAAATAAGTTACCAATCATATGAAATTAGTATGAACTGTTGTATTAAATCAATATCACATTTGCAAACTCCCTTAATAGCTATTAAAAGCTGTCACTCTCTTTATCGCAATCTGTGTGCACACAGAAAATGAAAACGCACAAGTGAGTTCTCAAGACTCAAATACTTGCAAATGATACATTCCGTCATCTGTCATCGTGTTGTAAGTGCGGAACCTGCGGGAATGAGTAGAATTGTTATTAATAGCTGCAATCCCGCGCCGAAATTCAAGTTCTGCTCTGTGTTCTCTGCAAATAACCTGACTGTGAATGATGCGAGCGGCATCACTATGTTGTCACTGAGAAGCTGCAGCCGGATGATTTTTGGTGTCAACAACAACAACAACGCGCGGCGCTACATGTTTCTTTTCCCCTCATTTTTTCCAATTGACGGAAATCCATCGTAGACTCACTGCAATTGACGGAAATCCGTCGTAGCGACGGAGAACTTTAATCCCTGAACATGTGACCTTCTTTAATCTATTTACAAAAAGGATTCAAACATGTCATAAAATAATCTCATGCAACTGTATCCCAAGTGTTCTAAAGCCATACAGTGGGTTTTGCCGAGAAACAAATCGAAAATTAAATCTATTATTAGGCGAAAATGTTTGGTTGTTGAACTTGTGTACATTCATGCGAGTGCATGGCAGTTCAATCAAAATGAATACAATTATGACACGAAACAAGAGGCTTATAAACTTAAAAGTATGTGTATACTTTCTTCTTTGAGGTGAAGTCTCTGTTATGAGACAATCAGTTGTCAGGTGAACAAATAATGTATAGTAAGCTATGAGCTAACTCAGTTATTGTTTTCTTTGTATTAATAATTGAAAATATTTCATTTACAACTAATGTATTCATTTAAAACTAAACATTTAATCATTTTGTTATTTGTAATCATTATGTTATTTATATATTATTAATTATTTGGCATTTACCAGCAGGCCCAATTCCAGAATCAAAACACTGAGGATGCTTCTTAAATTAGTGAGCGTGCTCTAGCCTTAAAGGTGACATATCATGAAAATCTGACTTTTCCAGGTTTTAAGTGCTATAATCAGGTCCAAGGTGCATCTACCAACCAAGGAAACGTGTAAAAGATTAACCCAGTAACTTTGTTTTGGTAAGCCTTTCTCTGCAAGCGTCTGAGAAAACGAGCGCGTTTGATTTTGCTCACTTGGTGACGTGGCAAAGGGATCTCATTATAATATTAACGCCCCTTAATCTGTAAACTTCCCCTGAAGGCACCGTCATTTTGATTTCGCAAGCGACAACGGTGTAGCAGCTCTAATGCCATGCACTTCCGGATTAAAAATGTCCTAATAATTTACTCACCCCCATGTCATCTAAGATGTTCCTGTCTTTCTTTCTTCAGTCGAAAAAAGAAATTAAGGTTTTTGAGGAAAACATTCCAGGATTTTTCTCTATATAGTGGACTTCAGTGGGGTTCACTGGGTGGAAGGTCCAAATTGCAGCTTCAAAGTGTTCTACACGATCCCAGACGAGGAAGAAAGGTCTTATCTAGCGAAACGTCATTTAAAAAAAAAAACAATTTATATGCTTTTTAACCTCAAACGCTCGTCTTGTCTAATTCTGCATGAACTCTGTGCATTCCGTTTCATGACAGTTAGGGTATATCGAAAAACTCCCATCTCATTTTCTCCTCCAACTTCAAAATCGTTCTAAATCGTCCTACATCGCTGTTTTACCGTTTTTTGTGCAGAGCTACACAAGACAAGCGTTTGAGGTTAAAAAGTATATAATTTTTATTTTTATTTTTTTAAATGACCGATCGTTGGGATCGTGTAGAACGCTTTGAAGCTGCACTGAAGCTGCAATTTGGACCTTCCACCCAGTGAACCCCACTGAAGTCCACTATATAGAGAAAAACCCTGGAATGTTTTCCTCAAAAACCTTAATTTCTTTTCGACTGAAGAAAGAAAGACATGAACATCTTGGATGACATGGGGGTGAGTAAATTATGAGGAAATTTTAATTCAGAAGTGAACTAATCCTTTCATGCATATCTAGTTTGACATATTTTTGTCCAGTCTATTGCAATATTGAGAGTGAATGCATTTATATGCGGATGTCATTCCCAAAACTTTGCAGCATGTATGTGGCCTTTGGTTCTCTTGGCAGCATGAAAAACAAGCCATTTATTAAAATTATGAATGGATTATATATAGCCTATAAAGTGTTCAAAGAGGGCTCCCTTTATAATCACTAAAAGCTGTCACTCACTTCAGTTCATTGCAATCTTACGAAGTTCCGTTATAAGCATGAGGCTCTCTGCAATGCAGACTGAATCTTTTCTTTACATACTGTGTCTACACTTTCTTTATTACAATGAGAGGATTTGTGAGCACACAGAACTCAGCAATAAACATACACTACATAAACTACGGCATTTCAAGTGGTAAGTGGATTCTAACTTAAACACCTCTGATTGGCCATTACGTAAGAAATAAACAGATATGTCTGTTATTGGCTACACTGCTCAACACTGCAATAGAAACTTTTGATACTCTCCAGAGTGCAAACACAAATACGCACTGGAGCATTTGCAAAATATGTTTTGCAAATATCAGATGGGGCTCCCTGAGTCCCTGGAGTCCTAAGCAGTCACTTACCTCGCTTATTGGTTAAGTACACCCCTGGCAGTGGCTTCACTATTTACAACGTTATGAGCAATCCAGTTCTCTATTATAGATAAATGGTTTCAAGACACTTCAGTGGGGCTTACTGACCCCAAACTCTTAAAATGTTATGTAAATGTAGGGATCCGTGCAAGTGTATATTTAAAAACAATTTTATAAAATTTACCAAAATATTGTTACATGGTTTCACTTGTAATAGTTACACAATAAGCCAAAAAGGGGCTTAGGTTTATAATGTGTGATTAAAAATCCAGATTAAACTTACCGGAGGGGTCCCTCCAGCCCTGCTGCATCCCCTCTCTTCCTGTAGTTCTCCTCCTCTTGGAAGGACCATGCCTATCTTCTGCCCCCTCACCACCATGTCCAGCACCGAACATGGTCACCTGAGAGAGAGGGCTGTAATGATTCTCCTGGATTCCAGAGGTCTCAATGTGTGCATGCTCATTCTGGGAACTGGCATTACCATCTGGCATTGCAGCAGGCTGTAAGTGCACAAAAAAATAAAGTGTACAAAATGCGGGACATAGATTGTCACACAAATTTTAATTAGATTTAGTAAAATTTTAGACCTTAACAGTGTCCAGCTGTTCCAATGAGTCACAAAAGATTTCACTTTCTGAGTCACTAGTCGGCCCCTGAACCTCAGACACAGGTACCTCTACACACATATTTGGCGATGAAAGAGAAGAAATATAGTGCACACAATCTTGCTATCATTTATTACTTATGCAACTGTGAAATGTTTAAAAAACACATTTGGTCAGACATGTCTGGATAGTGATCATAACTGGTGCATTTCAGCCACAGTAGGTTCCAATATAATTCAAAGACATAAAACAAATGTAAATTATCAGAGTAAAATTGCAAGTATTTGTTTGTACAAGCTTAAAACCCAAATTTTCCATTGTAAAAATGTGTTTTGGTGGGCTGCAAAATATTCAGGATCCCTCATATATAGATAATCATTTCACTACCTGTGCTCTCAGCTTTAAGTTCACTTTCAGGGACCATCCCTGTGTCCTTCGGTTGAAGAGCTGGTTCTTGAGTTGCCCGCTCCACTTCATGATCAGCCCAACCATCAGTTGGTTCTTTGGCATTTACATCTTTAAAATGCACACCAAAATCACAGATTTATCACATATAAGTCATAGTATTTTACCAAAATAAATAAATGCACACCTGATCTGAGAGATAAAAGTGCCTCTGGAGGTCTGGGCATATCATGAATGACATGATAGAGAGGTTCAAAATAGTGGAAAAAGGATGCAGTCTTCTCATTGATTTGCATGGTGTCTATGACCTGTAAATAATATATGACAACAAATTAATTTATATGGAAAAAAATTATTTGATTGGCCGCTCTGAATACAAATTTGTTTTAAAGAATATTTTCCAATATATTTTCCCTGAAGTTGTTTTATGAATTTATTTGGTATTATTGAAGCTCTCCCACCTCTTGTGCAACTTTCTTCATTTCATCCACATAAGCAGCCATGGCATTCTCCCGACTCATGTCTCCAAGCTGGTTCCAAGCATCCCTGACACAAGACCAGTAAAACAATGCCATGAAGTTAAAACAGTCCTTTAAATGTTCTGAGGGCTCTGAAAAACATCACTTGAACTTTAGTTAGGCACATTATAGCACTGAATATGCTGTTTATAACTGGATAGAAGCTTTACCATTTGTAACGGCCTACAGGGTCCCAGAATCCGGGGCGGGACACTGTACATGGGCCACAGACTGCCTGTTTGTATAGACCATAAAACCGCAGCATCACTTCATAAGAGGGTCTGTAGGAACCTATGCAAATGCAATTTAAAATTTACCCCAGGTGTCATGAGCTGCTGTAAATTATGCAAATAAGTGTGAAGAAATGCTTGCAATGACAAGCTGTGCAAATTTTATATCTGCTACAACAAGATGATGTTATACATAACAGTGATTATGTCATTCAGCGATAATGTAATTTTTGTCAATGCTGAGCAAAGCTACCATTTTTGGGTAGACTTTGAATGACGTCGACAGCCGCCTGAAAGCGTCTTTGACAGTCCTCGATCTCTGACATTGTAAGAGCTGGCATATCATATGGCGTCTATTTTTCCCACGCTCCTGCAGCCGAATGTTCATTAACTGGACAACCTGTGAATTATATTCACTGGTGACAAATGTGTCATTCTGTCATTTAGAAATCAAGTATCGGAAGAAAGAGTGCTCTCTGATTACTTGTACCCCCAAAGCCCCCGCCCCCCACACACTTACTTAATCATTATAATTATTATCATTAGTCTTCCAGGAGTCTTTAGATTTTATGTCCTCTCTGATTTCAGGTTATTAGCCAGTGGGTCAAGCAGAGTAAGCGAGGTTCAACTCACCTGCCCTGTACTCCTGCTGCCATTACATGTTACAATTATATTGTAACCGTAATAAGACAATATCCGCTTGTTAAGTCTGACGCCACGTGTCACCGCTTCCGTGTCCAAACGCTCTCAGATACCACGAGAAAACAACAAAAGGTGCTAATAAAACCTCAAAATTTGATATAATACTACCAAAAAAAATTATAATCCTAACCTTTAACTCCATACCGAAATCCCAGATAGCCAGACAATGAAAATATAAATATAAATAAATAAATATAAAAATAATTTGTGTTTGGGACGTTGTGAGCATTAAGACTGTAGTGTAGACCGTAAGTTTGAAAACGTTTAACTTAAATGTTCATTATGAATAAACAGTGCTCATAAACGGCTGCTGAGGTAGTATTCTCAAGTGAAGCAAGTAGAGGCTTGGACCCGGAAACAGCGCTTCTTACGTCACCACTTAACAACCGACCGATCACATTTCATCAAAGCGGTGCACCTTGTATAATCAGTGAGTTCAAGAACGGTCTTCTAAAAAAAAGGAATCTTTCACCTCTTGGAATTTACGCCAGGAGTTCACTTCCTGGTTCAATCACATGATGGAGTATTACGACGATGATTGGTCTTCTTCTTCTTCTTGAAATTTTATTGGCGGTTGACAAACAACAAAATGGTGTATTTCCGCCACCAACTGGTATGGAGTGTGGATCAAAATGACATACTCCCTTCTTTTTTTATATTCTCTCCCACAATTTAGTTATTTTAAGGTACTGAAAAATAAAACTATAGCATTCATTCCTCGAGTTATTTTGTAAAATATATCTCGGTATAAATTGCATTTTTATTTTTTCTAAATCTTCAAAATTTCTGACAGTACAGTATAACATGTTCCACTGTTTCTTCTTGTCCACAAAATTCACACCTTCCCATAGCATGTTTACCCATTTTATAAAGTGTACTATTTAATCTTGTGTGTCCAAATCTCATCCTTGATATTACTATCTCATCTCTCCTGTTTTTCCCTGCACTTCTCATCTCTCCCACTTTCCTTTGAATTCTGTAAAACCATCGACCTTTTTTCTCCTTATCCCATTGTTTTTGCCACCTTTC
>NW_015667316.1:56077-61610 GCF_001515625.1 Sinocyclocheilus rhinocerous
TTTTTTAAATTCTCTCCCACAAATTAGTTATTTTAAGGAACTGAAAAATAAAACTATGGCATTCATTCCTTGAGTTATTTTGTCAAATATATCTCGGTGTAAATTGCATTTGTATTTTTTGCACTAGAATCCTTCTTTCAGTCTCGTATTTCTGACAGTGCAGTATAACATGTTCCACTGTTTCTTCTTGTCCACAAAATTCACACCTTCCCGTATCATGTTTACCCATTTTAAAAAGTGTACTATTTAATCTTGTGTGTCCAAATCTCATCCTTGGTATTACTATCTCATCTCTCCTGTTTTTCCCTGCACTTCTCATCTCTCCCACTTTCCTTTGAATTCTGTAAAACCATCAACCTTTTTCCTCCTTATCTCATTGTTTTTGCCACCTTTCCTTCAGTCTTTTCTTAATAATACTCTTGATTTCATTCTTACTTATATTAATAATTAAAGGTGCAATAGGTGATTGCCTTCAGAAACATTTTTTGTTATGCTGGTTGAAAGTGTCATCACATCCCGATAACAATCATTAAGTTAAAGGGGTCATATGATGCGATTTCAAGTTTTTCTTTCTCTTTGGAGTGTTACAAGCTACGCACCCCGTTCGCGCCATAGACTGTGAAAAAAGATGGACGACGCACCTTCACTCTCTTTCATTGAAGAAAAGTGAAGCCGCCAGTGGCCCTATTGGCCCATATTGTGCTTATTTGGGACCAGAGTCTGCGCAGTAGTGAACTCGGGACCCGAGTCTGCGCAGTAGTGAGAGAAGTGGCGCCGCGTCATGCCCTATGGTCCCGCCCACACTCCAGCAGAGACGATCGCAAGCACACGCCCCTGGGACCATTTTTTAATTACCCTGACTGCTCCAATTTTTGTCTGCCGTGCAAGAGGCTTGTTAAAATAAGGTAAATACAACTACTAACCGCATAGTTGTACTTAAAAAGCAACACATATTAATATATATTGTAAAATACTAGTAACTTAATTTTTGTTTTATTACAATTAAACAACTATCACAATTTTTTGGACAGCTAAATCAGTGTCATCCTTCACTCAAGCGGTCCGTTTTAGCTAGGTTAGCACCCTAACATTTATGGTTAACACATACATTCAATATGTTAGCAACTTATTAATGCAACACACCTCTGCTTTTGTCATATAGAAGAAATAGCCTATATTTGAATGAGTTGTTAGTCATTGTTTAATTTGTGTTATTCTCGTTTCAGACATAAAAATGACATCAAAAATTTTCACATCCTCCTCATCATTATCCACAGAGGAGAAGAGTAAGTAAAAAAATCAAGTCTAAAAATAAAATCTTATATTTTTATTTCACCATAAGATTTTTAACTTGAGATTGATCTAAACAAACCAAAGTTTAAATTCAGTTAAATTCATTATACCAGGGGTACTCAATAAGCTATAATTACAAAATTATTTTTTATGATGTGAATCTACTACATGAACATCCATTCAGAAACTAGTGTTCAGAAAAGAACAACCTCTTATTTGTCCTGCTCTGTGATGTGTTTTATGCTAAACTTGCAGGCTTACCTTAACAAGACATTTGATTTCAGGGACGTTTCATAATTTGATGTTGATTATGTCTGTTCCAAATTGTCACATTTGAAGAAAATTAAATTGATAAAACTGGTAATTGATAAAATATGGAAAAATGAAATGTTAATTAAATGTTACATTTAATAATACACCAGAACAAGTCTTTTTTTTTTTTGAAAGGTGATGTTGCTTTCTTTTTGCTTTACAATCAACAGAACCCAAAATATACATTATTGGGGACAGCTACATTCGCCGTGGGGAAAAACACGCAAGGGAGACCATCGGGACCAACCTTGGTCTGGATGCCCATGTCCGGTGGTTTGGCTGGGGTGGCATGGTTTGGAGAAACCTCCTATCCTTTTTTCATCAGTGCCTTCGAGGAAGAGCTGTGCCAGATGTCCTGTTGATCCACTGTGGCGGAAATTATCTTGGAAACATTAAAAGTGTGAAGCTCGTCGCAGGGATCAAGTAGGACTTGCAAGACCTCCATTGGCAGATCCCTCAGATGAAAATCATCTTCTCTGCCATCACCCAGTGACG
This sequence comes from Sinocyclocheilus rhinocerous, assembly GCF_001515625.1. Lineage (NCBI taxonomy): Eukaryota > Metazoa > Chordata > Actinopteri > Cypriniformes > Cyprinidae > Sinocyclocheilus > Sinocyclocheilus rhinocerous. The sequence continues at coordinate 58,178 of NW_015667316.1, forward strand.
CCGGTGGAGGTCTGACCACCCAAAGAAAATTGACAAAGCCCGGCGCTATGTCAACAGTGTGCTGGCTGCCTTTATTTTGTCTATTGGTGGAATGATTGTTCATCATCCTCAGATAAAGCATAGAGATCCTGGACATTTTTTGCATGATGAAGTTCATTTAACCCCTCTGGGAAATTATATTTTTTTAAGCAACATTGCCTGGCGTCTGAAAGACCAAATCCAGTAGGGTGATGCTGGATTTGGATTTCCCACCAAAAGTTTCGGCATTAAAATGTCCAGGATTTTTATACTTTATGTGATGTTTAATGTGCACTCTTTTGTTAATGTAAAAAGGAAATCCATCACACTGTTCTGTCACAGCTCTTCCTCTTCCTCCCCCTTCTTCTCTTTTATCTTCTTAAACCTTTGCTTTACCCCAGCCATTCCACCTGACAGACTTCCTCAATTTTCCCCACGGTGAATGTAGTCTGGACTTTGTTTCTGGTTCTGCTTACTTTTGTATGAATAAATATATATTTTAACTTTTATGCAAGCCTCTTTATTTTTAGTGAAATAATTCAAGGGTAATTTTATTGACCATAAAGTCCTCAACCACATTACATGATGTTTTATTGTTTTTTTGTCAAAGAAAATACTCATACTCCTGTGATGAAAACAGAAGATATGCTTGTCTCAGATAAACAGCTTTTTAAATTATTCCTAAACAAATCCGAGTTACTGCTTCTGCCAATATGTGTAAAGGAGGTTACATAAGAGAAGTGAGTTATGCCATTATTATTTAATCGGTATTGATTTGTTCATCTTGTCTATGTTTAACATTACTTTCTTATTACAACCACAATGTGGTATTTTAGAATGATTTTTGTTCATTTACAAGACAGATACTCCAATATTAAAGGGATAGTTCAACCAAAAATGAAAATGACCCCACCCCATTTACTCACCCTCAAGACAACCTAGGTGTATATGACTTTCTTCTTTCAGAGCAATACAGTCAGAGATATATTAAAAAATGTCCTGACTCTTAAGGAACTATCCCTTTAATGTAAAGAATCACATAAACAATATTGATGCAATACTGATTACAATACACATTTGGTGAGTCCTCAACGTTGTCACCGGGTGGCAAAGGGGTCTGATTCTGAGGTAGCATCTGTAATTACACACATAAAGAAAAGAAATAATCAAAAACAGTTCTAGTTAATTGTGAAGCTTATGCCTCAAACCTTAAGTGAGGTCTGCCCTGCCAATCTATGGCCTGTTTTCACAAACAGGGCTTTGATTAAGCCAGAATTAGGCCTTTGTTCCAAAAACAAAAAAAAACAAACAAACAAAAAAAAACACATTACTGGTGTGCATCTTGAGGCAAAACAATAGCAGTGACTTATCTTAACATCAGTCAGTGCAAATTGCTTTCAGTTAAAACAGGCCAGATATGCATTTTAGTCTGGGACTAGGCTTAAGCCTTATCTGTGAAACTGAGTGCAAACTGACTGATTTAAGTACTGACAAACTATTTTTTCAACCTACCCATTAGGCTATACATCATATGATCACATCATGAATGAACCCTAAAGGATTTGTTTTTGATAATGGACTCTGTAGCAGCTGTATTGGGTGTGAGGTAACTGATACTACCTACTGGACAGGTTGCATTAATCTGAGAAGCATAAAACATGTGGTTGTACTAAGAGGGTTTGCAGATCAGTTACAGGAAAATTGCACTAAGGATTCATCCACCTAAATTATGAAATTGTCTCAAAATTTACTTACCCTTTTTAAGTGTCCTCTCTCAAAATGTACTTACCTTAATTTAAGTATCCTCTCTCTTCAGCTTCTCCAATGAGCCTAAAACAGGGACAGATTAATTTATTTTGTTTTATCATTTTTTTTTAACACACCAGATCAAAAAACATTTCAACATACAGTAACATACAGTCAGTGGTGGAAAGAGTACTGAAAAAATATACTCAAGTAAACAGTAGGTGGCCCAACTTAGTTGAAAGCCCACTCACCACGACAAGGTGCAGGCCATGAGTGGGGACACAAGACAAGACATACAAACGAGACAAATGCAGACGGGACAAAAACACAAGAAAGTGTGCTTAAAGAAAATCATTTTAAAATGTAAATTCTTAACAATATACAAAAATATAAACAATATAACACAAATATAACATTTACATAGACATATATAATGTGAACATTTCATTTTCCCAAACTGAAATGAAAGGAATCATTTTTAAAGTTTTTTGGTTTTACTTTTATTTGTGAACACAATGTGTAATGTACTCATAATGTACAATGTAAACTTGAAAGTCTGGAGTGTAAACTGTATTCAGAATAAAACAGTCAAACTACTAACTTAAAAGGATGATTACAGTTTTAAACTTCATACATCAATTGCATTAAACCTATTTACATGGAAGTGCAGTGAAACAATTTATTCACAAGGGCTTCCTGTGACAAAACAGCTTATGAAATTTTCTACTCTGTTTATACAACCTATAAGAAAAGTAACAACATATTAAGAGAATGAGGGATCTAGTCGATGATTCAGTCCTGTTTATGCGGACTGTAAATCATCACCAGCAGCAGCAGAACTTCAGGAGGATCGGCTGAGTCAATGTTTCTTCTGTGAATGATTCAGTCCTGTTTATGCGGACTGTAAATCATCACCAGCAGCAGCAGAACTTCAGGAGGATCGGCTGAGTCAATGTTTCTTCTGTGAATGATTCAGTCCTGTTTATGCGGACTGTAAATCATCACCACCAGCAGCAGAACTTCAGGAGGATTGGCTGAGTCAATGTTTCTCTTTTGTCAGATTCAGTCCTGCTTATGTGGACCTCATTAACACCACAAGCAACAATATTGCTGTGTGCTGCTTTTTGTACTGACCTTGTGTCACTAGTGGCATTCTAATAAACAGATAACTGCTAGTATACGTGCATTTAATAATGACTATTATTTCAAATACATATAATTAATTATATAATAAACATATATGTGTTTATATACTTTATGTATTATTTACTTATTATTTATGTATTTACATTATTAATAGTAGCCTATATTATAATAACTTATAATGGACTACTTGCACTGAGCCTCGTGACGCACCATTTTGATGACGTCAGAATCCGGACATTTTATAGAGAGAGAAGAGATATTCTTATGATTAAAGTTACTGTGTACAGAATTTTTCAAATTTGACAGAACTTTAAGTTTACAACTTTAACTTTAGAACCACATAAACTCTGCGGACCCGGATACGGGTCCAAAATCGAGTTAAAAATGTTTATGCTTCATTTACATAGCCTTCCTTATATGGTATCAGCCCATATATGGGTTCATTTGAAAGCTTGGAGTGTCTTCTTTACAAAGAATAAAATTAAGCTTAGAAATGTATTCGTCCCACACACGAATTTCCGCC
>NW_015667316.1:62710-68414 GCF_001515625.1 Sinocyclocheilus rhinocerous
TTAAACTCTGCGGACCCGGATACGGGTCCAAAATCGCGTTAAAAATGTTTATGCTTCATTTACATAGCCTTCCTTATATGGTATCAGCCTATATATGGGTTCATTTGAAAGCTTGGAGTGTCTTCTTTACAAAGAATACCATAAATCTTGGTTTTAGGATTCATAAAGCAGTCAAATTAAGCTTAGAAATGTATTCGTCCCACACACGAATTTCCGCCAAACAATTGCGAATAATTTTTCCGAAGAATGTTTATTTTATATATTTTTAACAAAACAGTCAAGTCATATATCACAAGAAAGCTCTCATTCTCAGGAATTTGACTATGTAGATTATTTCATTGTGTGACCATCACAGATCGAATGATCTTTAATAGAATCGCAATGTGAAATTTCTCACCTCTAAGCAAATTTTCGTATGGGTTACATTCCTACTCGTAGCACTGCTTCAGTCAGCCGCAAACAGCCACAAATATCTATATACTCTATATTATCTTTTAGATTAGGATCTCTTCTTTCAAACAAGACCATTTTCACGTTTCTGCGTGCTTCCATTGGTGAGATATATAGCGTTTTGTCCAGATGCGCACCAGAAAAAATAGACGCACTTTCTGCTATAGACGCGCTCTCCAAATCATACGCGCTTGTAGGCAGGCAGGTCTTATCTTTTACATCTCTGTGCTGGGCTGTGGACCGCAATAGGTCAGGTTACATGACACTCTCGCTCAGTGGGCCAGTCAGAGTTGTGAAATTTGACACCTCTGCGTCAACAGCGGGGGAAGGGTGGGCGAGGGGGCAGACACCGCATCCGGATCCGGGATAGCTCTGCAAGCTGTGTGTGTAGTGTAGTGCGTAGGGATTTGTAGTTTCGGACTGTTTTGAAGGCGATCGATCGCGGAAAGGCTACGGCATCTGCGGCTCGGAAAATATCAATCTATGATAATTAGGGCTGCACGATAAATCGCATGCGATATTTAACGCGCATCTTGTCAGAAAGCCGGTTCTGTAATCAGCGGTAAATCTCCATCACGTGCGTGCTTTCACATTGAGCAGCATTATTTCATGCGATTTATCGTGCAGCCCTAATGATAATCATATTACAAGTTGTATATGATGAAGAACGTTCAGCGGCGCCGTGGAGAGGAATGAACGCGCGTCTGGTGAGGCTTTATCAGCCTGTTTTCTCCGTTTGTGATCTTTGAGTCTTTATTTTGAAACGTGATAGCACAGCTAACAATCTGATAAACTGTTTATTGACAGAAAAGTACAGTACATGATGCATTTCAGTAAATATACATGGATTATTAAAGTGCTGTGTGAATGATCATTTATTTGTTTGTTTCACGCTCTGAAGGTCATAGCAGCCGTGGCTATCGGATTAGCTCAGCTCTGGTACAGGGATGCAAAGATGTTGGCAGGAAGAGGCTGGATACAGGGATGGCTCAGCTGATGAGGTGAGGAGATGCTCTGAATCAGTATATACCAATACAGAATGCACATAAATGGAATGATATAAAGCTGGAGGATATGGATTCTATTTTAGATTGTGATAAACCAGATATATTTTATAATGTAGACAGTCTTGTGCATCCTGAAATAATTAAACATATTGTAGAATACACAATATTTGAAATTTGGTCCAATTCGCTTGTGCCATTTTGTATATTACTACTTAGAAAAACATAAAAATGAAACATAATTCAATCAATAATCAATTAAAGTGCTTATGGCACAGAGTAAAATAGGATTGTGGGGTTAATGTGTTTTATAAAGCCTGTTTTTGCAAAGGAAACTCACAATGACACATTTAGATGCAGAAATAGACAATTTGCCTCGCTTCACATATAATGTAATAACTCCTGTTTAGAAGCTGTTATTTGAAAGATTCTTTTTTTCTGGTACTTTTTGGCATCTAGTGGCATCAAACAAAGTAAATTGCAGAGAGCTGGACCTAATAGAACCTGAATTACAGACTTTCAAAAAAAAAAAAAAAAATTTTTATCAAAAAGCGCCTGTTTTTTTTGTTTATTGTAATATTTGAAAAAATATGTTATTTATAAAGAATTACACTCATATTTTGAAGTTCAAAGGGCTTTCTTTACAATGAAACCATTTTTTAAAATGTCCTCCATTGTATGTGTGTAGGGTAAACATTTGAATTTGAGTATGTCAAATTTGGGAGAAAATACCAAAAAACTCCCCAGAGTTTAAGTGGGTTAGGTTTTAATCCAGCATAATCCGATTTGAGAAAGCAGTGGCTGGTAATCATACTGATTGTTTCACCACCGGGTGTCAGTGCTCTAAACTAGAAATCGCGATGCTGCAGTATGTGTGAGATCTGATGAATAAGATCAGAATGAACCTTTCTTTGTCTAATAAATATATTTAGTCACTATTCTGTGTTATTTTTCATTCACAATCATTTCACTCTATACAATGCCAAAATATGAATATTCAAAGTAGTCGCACTGTCAACGCGTTACTGTTTAAAAATGAATTGAATGTTTATTTAAATGTAAATTTCTTTAAGGCAGTTATAGCGCACATTCATTTAGCCATTTTAAACACTGGAATAAGAGCACCAACGCACACAAGCAATACTGCTCTTACGAAAATTAACCATGGTTTTAAACTAAATAAAACCAAAAAATTGTAGTTAAACCATAGTAACCACAAATTAACCCGAGTTTTGCTAAACTAACCATAGTTTAACCATGGTATTTGTAATAAAATTGTGGTTATACAAATGGTAATCTGCAAAAAAAAAAAAAAAGGTTACTACACTTTTACCATAGTAAAGCCATGGTTAATTTTTACGTCATTAGCTTGATTTCATGCTCATAGTGTGAATGGGGATTAATTCATCACTAGCAGACGAACAATTTGTGGTGGGGGGTAACAGGTGATGGTGACAAATATACTCAAATTACTCCCCATAAAAATTTATCAATTTAGTCAGCTGTCTGCGAACCATCTTGCCAGATTTAGCTTTTTCGGTTTCCCTTCTTGCATAGTGGTTAAATCTGACTTTGCAATACCACAAGGAGGTCATTTTTACCAATAGATGAATGTGGTTCACTTCAACACATGTTTCAAACATATGGCTGTGGAGATGTGGAAAAAGATCTTTATCGGCACAATCTGCAAGAACCTGATTGACAATGGTAAATGTGACTCCACGTCCAGAGGGAAGCTGACCTCCATTTGTTTTGATCCTCCTCTGAATGCATTTCTCTGTGGTCAGACACACAGATACCATGCCTGGTGATGGTTTCTGCAGACCGCCTCTGTCTTTTAGATGAATGAAATCATGTGCAGGCCCATCAGTTGTTAATGCCTGTGAGCAAGGCAAGCAGGTGATTTTCTCCTTCATCTTCTTTACCACAAACCCTGTGATGTAGCTGATTGTTGCCTCTTTGTATTCAGAAAGGCTGCATACATCTGGGAGGTCAGGAAGGGTGTCATCTTCAGGCACACTTTCTTCCACCAACTGAACTTCCATTCTGCGGGCAACATTTACAGCTGCAGGTGTTGAGTTGAGAATGTACGTGTTGTCTCGCAGCAAACAGTTGCCTGTGCCTGTTTTCACTTGGTGCCTTACAAGTAGTCGTTTATATGCTCCCCTGAACTGCCTGGCTTTGGGGTTGTCATTGTGCCCACCCCTCGCTCTTATGGCAGCAAAGAAGAGCTCCAAGTGGTCCTGACTCAGTTTGTAGGTCAGAAGATATCTGCATGGTGCATTGGCTGTCTCAACAAGATCATGGTAGATGTTGAGTGCACTTCTGCCATTAGCAATAAAGCCATATATGGCAGTCTTCTTTTTTATTGTGTGAAGTGGCACCATCTTGTTGTACTGCTGGACCTTCAACCCACGGAGCATAGTTTCTGCCTGCTTCAAAATGGTCTCAGTCTTTAGTTGTTGGCTTGATCGGAGCTTTGAAACCTTTTCCTAGGGGATTTCGGTTGTTCAGTACATCAAAAGCTGCATCTACAGTGCGCACAAACTGCACAGTTACAACAAAACCCTTGAACTCCTCCAACTTCAAGCCTTGCTCACTGAAACTCCATGGCATCTGCCACACTGCTGCTGAAGAGCTGTGCTGCCAGGTGGACTTTCATTTTCTGCTTTCTCCATTGTAAATGAGCCATCCTTAGCTTGTTTCCAAGTCGCAGACCTTCTTTCTCTTGAAGTTCATTGAGTGCTTCAAAGTACTTCCACTTAATCTTCCTTCCATCTTTGTCTCAAATTCTAGAGAAGATGCAAAGGTATTCCGAAGAAGCTTTAGCATGTGGCATGCATCCAGGAACACATGTACTTTAAGTGTAGGGTCCTCAGGATGCAAGAAGTAGGGCTTCATGTTGTTAATATTTAGGTGAGCGCTAAGTTCCCTTATCATAGTCAAGTTGCTTGTGGGGGCATCACACGTAAGTGAGACAACTTTAACACCAACCTCATGAAGCCTGCTAAGGCTCTCCCTTATAACATTTGCTTTCTCTTGTCCATCCATACCTGTGATGAGGAAGTATGCTATGGGAATTTTCCATGACTCATTGACAGCTACAACCATGAGGACCAAGGCCTGGGTGGCCAGTGTGTTGTCAATTTCTCCAGTGCCTATGTCCACATAGCCATGGAACTGATCCCTTGCAAATTCTGTCATCTTATGAATGTACATTTCATCCATCACTAGGGCACAGACAGTTTCTTTTCCTATCTCTTTGTTTGCCTGTACGTGACCTTTTAATGCTGTGAAAGATGCCACAGTAAATCCAGAATCGACTGAGATGCTGCTGTACCAATTGCGGATGGTGTGACTGTGTGGCAGAGCTTTATGAAAATTGTCACGGACATACTCATATGCCTTTGGGGAGTAAAAGTGTAGTGTGGTGGCAAACTGCTTCAGTTCCTCTGAGTACTTTGCTGACTTTTTCCCCTGCTGTATTTTCCGCAAGATGTGTTTTGGCACTTCATTAATTGACTCAAGTAAAGATGCACATTGATTTGATATAAACAGCTTCGTCTTGAGTTCTTTGGTGACACCCTTTAAGGTGCAGACCTTTTTATTTAACCGTCTGGACTTTTGGCTTTGCCTTCTAAGCTTTTTCCTGTAATTTTGTAGAATTTGCTCTGTGTCCTGCTTTTCCCGTTTTAAAGTCCTTGGAGACTCTAGGTTGTAGCTGTGATCAACCTGAAAGCAGTCATGTTTCGCGTATTTAGCAGTTGAAGCTGCATAACTATGATCGTCATTATTGATATCCACTGTTACAGCAGTGTCAGCTTGACAGATGTCATTGCCAAGTGGGATTTTCCTATTGGCATCTTCAGTCAGGGTGGCATTGCTGTAATCGGCAGCAGATTTCACGCTAAGGTGGCATTTGTCAACTGGGGAATCCTCTTTAGTGTCCCCTGACACTTTGCACAATAAGAGGGAGGAGTCACTTCGAAAAATCTTACATCTTAAGCCTCGTACACACCGGGATGATTGTCGCGCGTGCTTATCGCCGACGTTTTTCGACGCGTCTTTTGTGTTCATACCCAATCGATTTTCGCAGGCGATGAGCCGAGTGAACGTGCAAATTCACTCCCTGACATTAGATGGCACTTAATGAAAAACAGAAATACCCCGGTACACATCGAATCCTATTTGATCTGCAATTCCTCTCCATAACAACTCCCTCTTATCGAGATTTTTGTAGTCGCTGTCGC
>NW_015667316.1:69854-72362 GCF_001515625.1 Sinocyclocheilus rhinocerous
CAATCTCATTGGTCGGCCAGTTTTTAACGCGGCGCGTCAAACCAAAAAAACGAGCCCGAGGCGTTTTTCAAAAAATGATGCTTTTACGCTTCGCGTTTTGCGCGTCGGTGTGCACACTCACATTGGCGCCCTTTGTTTAGTCACGAGGCGTTAAACATCGGCGATAATCGCGCGCGATATTCGTCCCGGTGTGAACAAGCCTTTACCCTCTTACCCTCGGACCTCACCAGATGACTTGAGAAGATGGTTGGGACTGCTTTAATCTTAAGGTGACGATTCCCCTAAAGAACCAAAATAGTAAAGAAAAGGAAATACAGAATTTTTTAAAAATATAATTATGTTTGTTAAATCATACTAGATGCCATTGAAATGTGTTCTCAGTCTCTTGAGAAAAAGGCTGTCCATTATCAAATGAGGATATCAAATAAAAATGTTAAGTTTTAATATTTTTCAATATTTTTCAAATGTAAAATAAAAATGCTCAGCCAAATACTCAACCGCACAATCAGATTTATAATAAAGCTCAAGTCTGTGAGTCTGTTGAGTCTGTAGAAGTGTCCTATTGTTCCAGCACCTGCCAGTAGCCTATTATACACTGTGAATCATCTATTGTAGCAATTAATTTCTCATTTTCCTTTCTTCACTTAAGTATAGGTTTTGACTTTATAATTTTACACACTTTTGTCATCAGCAAGCTACTGTACTGTATGTTCTTTAGTACAAAGCTTATGCCTGTCTCTTGAAACCTGTCGAGGACACCCAAAAATATGACTTTTGTCCTCTTTAACTTAAAAAAAATAATTGCTTTAAAATCTGAATTAAGTTTGAATTTAGGAAATATTTAGAAAAAAAAATGTATGTGATTTCTGACAAACCTGTTATCCAACATATTTGTTTACCTTTGAGTCGTGGGTGAAGGCATGCACTTCAAAATGAGCGCTGCAAAGACGAGATGATGTTGTTGGTTTCCAGTCCTTCCGTCTCATGTTCACCAACCATTGTTTCAGTCTTGCTGCTTCATGCTAACCTAAAGGAAAACTGTGCAAAAAAATAAGCAGTTTTTATCATTCATGTTTTAATTAGCTGCTTTGACAAATGGTCAATGCAAGATGCTTCACATTATTTTCATAACTTTTAAGTCATTCATTAACATCCTTTGTAAACATAAGGATAATTTTGCAATAATAATACATTTTTGTCATCTAATCATTAAAATAATTGCAAAGGAACTGTTGATGAAAAGTAGCCTTTTGGCTAATTCGGTGCATTTACAGTTATTTTAATTTTTATTACTGCACACTGTCCGTTTTACTACTACTACTACTACTAATGCGTAGTGATGGGTATCGTTAGGATTTCATTAATAGGCTACTACTATTGTCATCTTTCCTCTTATCCTCTTCTGTTAATTTGGTTAATTCAGAACATAATTGGGATTGATTTGTATTTTAAATATAACAAATAATAATAATAATAATAATACTGTAATATAGCCTAACTAAATGTGTCTTGAGCGGCAATAAGAATTTTTACAACAGCAAAATCACTATATCAACTCAATGTCTTGATAACGATCACTTGATTTTTACGAGTCTTTTAGCTAACTTATTTAGCTGGCCCATAATATTTGCTTATAAATTAATTAGCTTATACATTTAACCTACCGGAAAAAAACTCAAAGATCCATCGGACCTGCCAGATCGGTTAGTACAGTTTACTGCAGAACAACCCATTATGTCGATGTGAAATAAACAGTTATGGAAAATTAGGAAACTAAAGTTATAGCTCCAATCTCCTCCTGAAGATCCCGAAAAAGGCCGTTGGCGCCTCAGAGAAGCTGTCAATCTCAGCTGTCAATCATGACGTCACACCGTTTTTATAGCATCACATAACACTTGAACTTACACCAGCGTGATAAAAATCTATATCAAATGACAAAAAAACATGTTTGAAAACAAAATATTTGAAGTAAAATTTAATTATTTAGTTTGTCTCACATCCCATTAGATTACATGAAGAGGGCGGGGTTTATGACCTATACTGGGACCAGTCACATGGGGGCGATCGAAACGCGATGGCTTCACTTTTGAGGACTAGTGAGGCACACTTGGTTCGCGTGACTCTTAGCAAAAATGAGGTTAAAGGGAAAATGTAAGAATTCATAAACAAAAAATGGCAAGAAGTATGGAACTGTGATAGCAAGGGCAGACAAATGTATAATATTCAGCAGCAAGTAGGAAATGGAAGAAGTGTTTTTAGGAATAGGAAAGAAGATACAATTATTTCTCGCATCCGAATAGGGCATACTAGATTAAATCACTCTCTGTTTAATATAGAAAAACATGAAACTGGTCAAAGTATTTTTGGTAATCAGGCAGAAACAATAGAGCATGTTTTAATAAAATGTAAAAAATATGAAAAAGAAAGGTTAAAACTCATTAAGGAAGTAAGAAACATGGGTGTTGAATCATTTAATTTGTCAAGCCTTTTGAAAAAGCATGCAGAACA
>NW_015667316.1:72994-73536 GCF_001515625.1 Sinocyclocheilus rhinocerous
AGGTAAAATATATGGTGCTATTATTAAATACATTAAAGAAATAGGATTAATCAGGAGAATTTAGGATTTAAAAAAAAAAATATATATATATATATTTAAATATGTATACAGTATATTAGTTGTTTATTAGTGCTTCACACTCCAGTCCAGTTGGTGGCGGTAAATGCACCAGAAGTTGGTTTGCCATCCGCCATATAATGTTATTAGAAGAAGAAGAACTTGGTTCGCGCAGACAGGATACGTCATCAGCGCGTTCACGCACGCTGTCGCAATAATTAAGGAGGTAGAATGAATTACGGAAATTAATTACAGAACACAGATAATGATTCCTGTGTTAGATGTTTAAGCTGGAGATGGCATGGGGGAAAAAAACAGTTTTTATGCCTAGATGTTCTAGTAGTAGCTGGTGATGGCTTTCAGGCCTTTTCCACACTGATGTAGAGTCATTACTTGAAAGCTGTTTTTTTTAGCTTTTCAGAGTAGTATAACTTTGCCACTCTTATCTCCCTATTCAGTGTGTATTTGGCCTGTTTGTACAAGTC
>NW_015667316.1:73900-77475 GCF_001515625.1 Sinocyclocheilus rhinocerous
TTTGGCCTGGCGAAGCTGTTTGAGTTTTGCACTGAACCAAGGTTTGTCGTTGTTAAATGATAAATAAGTCCTGGTGGGAACACACATGTACTCACAGAAACTAATGTAGGATGTCACGGTGTCAGTAAGCTCATCCAGATCAGTAGCTGCAGCCTCAAAAACACTCCAATCAGTAAGGATTGGTATTCCTTCCTTCCTGGTATTGTAGTACTTTTAAAGTTTTTTAAAAAAACGTTTAAAGTTTTCTCACTGGTGAATGAGCACGTTTACATGCACACCAGTAAGCTGATAACTCACAAATATCAGCTTATTAAAATAGCCAGTTTTCCCCATTTACATGCACATTAGTAACCTGACAACTTGCTCGGTCTGGATGTGCTTAACTCTGCACTAACGATGTGTTCCTGTTACGTATCACACATGCGCACTTCAATAAGCCAACAGAAAGCGGGTTATTGCATTTACATGCCGCGCGAAATCGGGGTAGGAGCCAAAAAACAACCTGTGTTGTTACTGTGTTTACATGACCAAGTGCGTTTTCGGCTTATTAAGCATAATCGGCTTAAGAACGTGCATGTAAACGCAGGCGCATGATGTAGCCCAGCGGTTCCCAATTCCAGTCCTCGCACCCCCCAACCAGCTCGTTAGAAGTGAACTACGTGCATGAACTGTGTTCCGATCGATATGACACAGTGTTCATTGCTCCCTACTCGCTGAGCAGGGGAAATCCGTTGAAGTTTACTTCACTTCGGAACATTCATTCACTGATTTGCACTGCGCAGCAGAACAATATGTGAATAAACGTACTTTGTTTCTTTTTTAGTTGACACGTCTTCAACACCCCATTTTCAGTGCGCCTCTGTGCGCTTCGGTCCATGTTGCGCATGTCAGATGAAATAATGAATAAATGGCATTTCTTATGTTTTTTTTTTCTTTCAGTGTTTATTTATCCTTATTTATTTCAATTACAGTTTCTGAAAGTTATTTACATATAAAAATAGCTTACATATAGACTAATGTATTAATGTATCGTTTTTAATGGAAACTTGTTTTTACCGTTAGTATACGTGAGGCAAAATATGTTAGAATGAAGGGTAAATTAAAATTCATAGCATTTAAACAAGTTCTGCTGGCGTATTTGAAGGTTTCTATTGGATGATTTAGGGTAAACGTCATATTATGCGACTACGCATTATTTTACGGAGAGCTTACGAACTACTAGCTACGAACAACTGGTGCAACCAAATAATGTATAAATTTAGTTACAAACTAGCTAGTGGTTACTAGCCTCTAGTGTCGACTTAACGTTCTAATTTAAGTAAGAATTTACGAATGGCTGGTGCAACCCTACCCTGGTCTGTGAGCATATATGCGTTCAGGAGGTGTGGCTTTGGACGCAGGGGCGGATCTACCGGGGTGGCAACTGCCACCCTAACAAAAAGCTGTGCCACCCCACCTGCCACCCCAGAATTATCACAGAATAAAATATAAATGTAACCAGTGCTTCATGTGCTACTTTTCAGCGCGGCGATAACAGAGTAACGTAAATTAATGGCAAAAACACGTCTTTTAATAAACTGTGCACGATGGTTGCACGCGCACGCAGTGTGCCAGTGTAGTCGGCTTCATTAACAAATGACTCTTCTGAACCGGATCTTTTGAGTCAAAACCACAAAGCAGCAGTGGCGGCTCGTCGGGGGAGGCAGGGGCGGCACAGCCTCCCCATAATTTTAAGGTGAAAAAGGGAGGAGGACGATTTAATGTTAATAAAATTCACAATTCATTTCAGTTCATGTCTCAGAATGTGTATTTTTTGTTTGTAATTTCACAGTTGTAATACCATAACGTGAAAGCGCCGCTTTTCTATCGCGAATGTGCCATTTAAAACATTAACCTCAACATTAATTTATGAATTTAATTGCAATCATGCGACCTCTGAGCCTCATTAAATGTCTGAAAATGCACATACAAGCCACTTTTGTGGTATTCTGTGCCATCTCTAGTACAAAATTATTTCTTAAATACTGATTTCATTTGTTTGGTAACTTATTCTTATTCTACTTGTTTTTATTCTGTTTATTTTAATTAGAAATGTTAAAAAGCTTATAAATATATATTTTTGAATTTGACATAAAAGATGACATGCTTTTAATAAAGTTAGATTTTTTTCCCCCAAAAGTTCATTGCTGAATTATACATCTTTATCTGTAATTTAATTTATGTATACTGTAATAGACATTGAGCTACAAAAATAATTCCTGAATCCTAGTAAGAGTTTTTTGTTACAGTGTTATTGATCTCAGTAACTGATCCAGTTTCAGTGCTTTGATATTATTGTATTTCTTTCTAATGTTAGGAAATTCAAAAGTTTTTGTTGCTCTTAAACTTGCACTAAATGTGATTATACCATCTAAATAGCCTATGTAATTTTAATAGAACCGCATGTCTTCTTCAGTGATACAAGCTCAGAAACATTTATAAACTGCTGAAGTTTTTTTATATTGTGTATTGACTTGGTGCCATGATGGATATCGAAATGTTGTTTATTTTTTCATTTTAAACATGATTACTTACTGTAAATTATTTCCAGGATTTCACAAGATGTTACTGTAATATTTCACAGTAAATTACATTATTATCACTTCACAGGCTTTAACTGTGATTTTCACAGTATAATAACGTATTCAGAATTTCACTGTGAAAATACTGCAGGCGGGGCAGTTACAGGAAGCTACTGTGAATTTGCGCGCGATTTTTCATCCGAGCTCTCTCTTCTCCGCCGAGATCTCATCGACGGATTCAGCAGTAAGTGTTAAAATGTCAAATTCTGTCAATTTAATGACTGTTTATATATATACTGTATGATAGTGCATGTAATTTAAAAGTATTAACCAAATAGCGTTACAGTAGTTGTAAGTTTTGGTTAACATTCTTGCATAGGTTTGAGCGCGCCAATTTTTTAAACAAGAAATGAACAGACATTGGTTGGTTGTAGTGTTAATTGTACCGTATTAAGTTGATATCTAACTGAGACATGAAGCCTTATTTGAAGAAGAAGAAAAAAAGGTAATTATCTGTTAACTTTAACATGAGCTTTTCTTAGAGCTAACAGCGTTCTCTCTTTCCCTGCTATTCTCTCCTCAGTATTTTTTCTGCGGTGACCACTGGGGAATAAAGTTGTAAGGCAAGCTGTGGCATTCGCCTAGGAAATGTGTTTTATATTATCAACCAGATCAATTATACTGTCGTGGATTAGGGCAAAGATAGAGTAAATTCATCTCAAATTAGTAACGTTAGCTGGGCTTCTTCTCAATTTTCTCTGATGCTGTGTGTGTGATACGGAGGTGCAGGCAGCCGTTGCCAGCTGCCTCAAGTGAAAAACAAAGTGCGCATGTCAGTATTCGAATGAAGCTATTGTTTGGGGGGAGAAAACGTTACTCCTTTTGATCGTCTTTGTTTCTGGAATAGAAAATTCCACTGCCAAATGTACTGCGCGTCAGTTTCCCCGTTGTTAGACCAAACTGCACTCATCTGTGTTTTGCAAGTACATTAACGTTGGTTATAACTAGACAGTC
>NW_015667316.1:77918-80515 GCF_001515625.1 Sinocyclocheilus rhinocerous
GAGGGTTCGTTTTTCCGTGCGAGTCTCTCCTCAGTATTTTTTCTGCGGTGACCACTGGGGAATAAAGTTGTAAGGTAAGCTGTGGCCTTCACCTAGGAAATGTATTTTATATTATCAACCAGATAAATTATACTGTCGTGGATTAGGGCAAAGATAGAGTAAATTCATCTCAAATTAGTAACGTTAGCTGGGCTTCTTCTCAACTTTCTCTGATGCTGTGTGTGTGATACGGAGGTGCAGCCGTTGCCAGCCGCCTCAAGTGAAAAATGAAGTGCGCATGTCAGTATTCAAATTAAGCTATTGTTTGGGGGGAAAAACGTTACTCCTTTTGATCGTCTTTGTTTCTGGAATAGAAAATTCCACTGCCAAATGTACTGCGCGTCAGTTTCCCCGTTGTTAGACCAAACTGCACTCATCTGTGTTTTGCAAGTACATTAACGTTGGTTATAACTAGACAGTCCAAAGGACTTGCAGTGATTTGTAGTTGTAGATTATACGTTTAAAATCATTGTCTTTTAATCGTTATCTTTTTATGATGTTTGTATTCGTGAGCCACCTTACAGCAGTAGTGACTAGTTACAGGTTGGTGAAGTAGCTTTCTAGCTACACACACCGTGCATTTTAAGGTTGACAACCTGAGTTTTTCTGTTACGTTATATATCCCATATTTTCATGTTTATCTTTAACTAATGTGTATATATCGTTCATTTCTTTTTATGTGGTTTAGTAGTGTTTAGTAATTTTTTTTTGCGTGTGATC
This sequence comes from Sinocyclocheilus rhinocerous, assembly GCF_001515625.1. Lineage (NCBI taxonomy): Eukaryota > Metazoa > Chordata > Actinopteri > Cypriniformes > Cyprinidae > Sinocyclocheilus > Sinocyclocheilus rhinocerous. The sequence continues at coordinate 78,678 of NW_015667316.1, forward strand.
CTAATATGTTAACTTGGTGTTATTAGGGCAGTCTTCTAGCTATAATTATCCAAAATCACAGGATTGTTGGTTTTAAATCCCTGTTAGCTCCGTATTTTGTTTTTCTCAACAGAATAGAACACGATGTTCAACTGTAAATTCAGTTCGTGTGAGCATGTGTCTGAGACTGTTATTGAGTTTTTTCAGCACTCAAAACTGCATAGCAACGCTCCCAATTATAAGTACCATTGCGGTGTGCCTGAATGCTCTCGTATGTATCGCACAGCAAATGTATTAAAAACTCATATGTATAGAAAGCATAAAGGGCTTGGATCATCTGTGCAACCTTGCATGCAATTTGAAACTCCCTTAAAATGTGTGGCTCAGTTTTGTACAGTTTCATGTGACACCTTAAGCTCCCTTATCAAGCATTTGCACAAATTTTGACTCTGTGCTACCATAGGTGCAGATTTTTAAAGGGATAGTTCACCCAAAAATGAAAATTAGCCCATGATTTACTCACCCTCAGGGCATCCTAGGCGTATCTGACATTCATCTTTCAGATGAACACAATCGCAGTTATATTTAAAATTGTCCTGGCTCTTCCAAGCTGTATAATGGGACAAGGTGTTCAAGTGTATGACGTAGGCGTAGCAGAAGACGCAACGTAAGCTCCGGGGAGAAGAGTGTAGTCTCGTGAGAACCAAGTTTTGTTTACAGCACAAGAAACCATGTGAACTACATCTGTAGTTTTTGCGGCCGCTGCAGCCTCCTCCATCTCGTGGAGTTCCTGTTCGGTTTACTCCGGTTCAAACAAATATGGCTGGGCAAAAAACTCATTCTCCTCTTGCCTTATATCGAAATCCTCCGACATTTTCACTCAGAATCTTCGTTTTTGTAGTACTAGTTCGTGACAGGTGTTTTGTTTTGCTTTCTCCTCTGGGCTTCTGCGTTCGTCACTCCCCGGATCTTACGTTGCGCCTTCCACTACGCCTACGTCATACGTTTGAATGCCTTGTCGTGAACGCGCCTGCTTGAGCGACTGGAAGCTGGAGATTACAGTTTATACATTTTTAAAAATCAATAATTTTCTTACACTAACGCATCGGTTCGCTTCAGAAGGCCTTTATTAACACCCCGGAGCTGTAGTTTTATGATGGATGGATGGATGCAGTTTTTTTTAGGCTTCAAAAACAGGGTCACCTTTCACTGCCATTATACAGCTTGGAAGAGCCAGGACAATTTTACAATTTTAAATATAACTGCGATTGTGTTTGTCTGAAAGAGGAATGCCAGATACGCTTAGGATGTCTTGAGGGTGAGTAAATTATGTGCTAATTTAATTTTTGGGTGAACGTCTCGGTTACGTATGGTAACCCTCGTTCCCTGAAGGAGGGAACGGAGACGTCACGTCGGATGACCGACGAAATTGGGATCTCGCTTAGAGAGACCAATCCACTTCGAGTGTAAACTAAACGAGCCAATGCACATTGGCATGCGATTATTGCATCCAGCTGCTGCTGATCACAGCGTGAGTATAAGTAGGCAGCAGATGCACCGCATATTCAGGTTTTCGCTGAGGAGCCGACCCGGTGACCCGGCCGCTCAGCGGTGATACAGGAGCTGTGGCGACGGAATGTGACGTCTCCGTTCCCTCCTTCAGGGAACGAGGGTTACATACGTAACCGAGACGTTATTTATTGTGATTGTATAATTATAGTTCTCAGTACTGATGTGGGAGTAAAATAATTGTATGAGCTCTTAAAGTGCTTATTCATCTACTTTGAATCTTAACCAGTATCACTCTATATTCAACTGCAAGTTCACTGATGAAAAAAAAAAAAATATATATATATATA
>NW_015667316.1:80901-90253 GCF_001515625.1 Sinocyclocheilus rhinocerous
TCTAGAATGTAAGCAGTGTTTCGCCAGAACAGACCAACCAAACACTGGCTCGGTGTTAAGTTGCATGCAGTTATGCAGTAAGTTAGTCATTAAATATGTTCTTATAGTGTCTCTTCGTTCAATGGAGAGAAGCAAAATAAATGTGTAAGAATAAATGTTCACAACAATTTATTGTGTTTTTGTGTTTATTTGAATTTAACATGTTACAGGTTATTAATGGGTTAGCATTACCATTACCATTACCATTGAAAATGTCAAATTTACAGTATTTTACAATAGGTTTTAAGTGTACATTAAAAGCACATTACTGGCAAGTAATTTGCATTACAGCAGAATACTGTTAAATTGCAGTAATCTGGTGACATTAACTGTAACTTCACAGATAAATACAGTAGTTCTACAGGAGCATACTGCTAAATCACAGTAATCTGATATACAACAACTGTAACTTAACAGTTAAATACAGTAATTCTACAGGAGCATACTTCTAAATCATAGTAATCTGATATACATCAACTGTAACTTCACAGCTAAATACAGCAATTCTGTGGGAGAATACTGTAGCGAATCGGCTCATGGGGAAATATGAATAATTAATCATAACTAGTTATAATTAATTATAAATATTTAGATCCGCTGTAGATATTTACTTGACCTCTCAGGGTCAACTGTCTGTCAATTCTAAGAACGTTAATTTCCTGGTTAAGGGAAATAACTTTCTTACTGTACAATTCTACAAAGAGCTTGTAGCATAAATCTGCATGATTAAGGGACTCCAGTTATGAGCAAACAATGAACAACATCAAGTGTGATACAAGTAAGACTCTGCTAAATCACAGTAATACGATGGAATCTTACACAGTAAATTACTGTGAAAGTAATGTAGCTCGTTCACAGTAATTTACTGTAAATTTACAAACAGTAATTTACTGTGAAAGTAATGCAACTAGTAGCCAGTAATTTACTGTGAATTTACAGTCAAATAATTTACAGTGTGGTAATACAATATTTGTGAACACAACTGTGTATGTCAGACCAAAAACTATGCATGGGGGCTTGCTTTGGTATTGCCACCCCTCATAGATCCCATGCCACGCCTTTGCCACCCTAATAATTATTTTCTAGATCCGCCCCTGTTTGGACGGCAATTGCAGGGAGGGTGGGATGTTCGCTTTCATTGCTATCAGGCTAACATTAGCATTTTCCAAGATCTCCTACTGCACCTTTAAATTGCGATGATTGGTCTCTGTCCCAAACAAAAGATAAGAAAGAGAAAGAAGCTGAGAAAATTTGAGATATAATACTAAATAATAATTCAGTCTACAAAAATGCAGTTTTACTTCGTCTAAATTAAACATGTAAATACGACAATCAATTACAAGTTAATTTTAAAGAAAATTACGTGATTATTTATTTATTTATTTTTAAATGCATATAGCTTTGTGAGAAAATATTTACTTTTAAATGTTTGCCTTTAAACATCTTTCTATGCGTTTCTCACTACTGGTGCATTTTTTGCACACTGTAAGGCAAACATATTTTCTGAAAAACTGATTTCATTTAAATACAATTTAAATAAAAGGTTCAAATATACATCAATCATTACTTCAATAGCTGGCAAAACAAACGTTAAATTGCAGATTCAGTTTTTTTTTAGATCGCTAGAGGGAGACATTTTGTTAATCCTAATCTCAGCACATGAATGTCTGCACAGCACCGTGTATGGTAAGAATTCATGATGTAGTCCAGCCTTGATCAACCCGTTTGTTATCAATTGTCGGTGTATTTACGTTTTGAATTGAATATGTAGTCACTATATTTTTATTTATTCTTCGTGTCTGTGTCTAATTCCATTTAAACGAGTTGCTCTTATAAATATACATCGTTGTTTAAGATAATTCAGTTCTAGAGCACAGATTGGACAATAGCGTCTACACTGGACACCTAAATCTGTGTTTATACCATTGACTGGGTTTATACACTTTTAAGCGGCATCAGTTTCTATCGTTAGCCTATATTTATGTAGGTTAGAATTTTTGTACATGGTAGATTGAAAAAAAATAAAAACGAAGCCAATGTGATGTCATATAACAGTAGCAGCACTTTAACATTCATGAGCTCATTAGACAGGGGCATGTCTATGCTGTTTCCTGACATATATTCAAATGGAGCTGTATCAGATTCAGTCCAGCACACACTATCTAGACAACCATCCATGTATTTATCCACATAAACTCTCCAGTTTAAGACGCTAGAGGACCTACTGCGTCATGTTGAGAAAGAATTGAGCCGGGACGTCCCAACTTAAACCAGACGATCCCCTGATAAAAATGGGTAAGACATTATTATTATTATTATTATTATTATTATTTAGGTTTCACACAGACAGTTATACATATTTGTGTGGGCTCTATGGGCAGTTCTCATTTCACTGATCATTTGGTCATGGTTAATGAAAATGGCTCTTTTTATGACATTTATGGGTTGTTTTTTGTCCTTTGGCCTTGGCTTATATATAAGAATATATCTAGAATATATATATATCTATATATATACAGAGGTTAAATTGGGATTTGTTATGTATATATACAGTTCACACACACAAACTCACACGTTTTATAATTAAATTAAATATGATTTATTCTGAAGCAATATTCTCATTAGTTTTCTATCAGCTGTGACATAAATCTGCATGTTTTTTACTGATTGATCTAATCCATGGGCATTGTTTACCTTTATAGAGGGCATTTTCCCCCTAACCTCATTCATCTGTCATTTCAAATTCTTACATTTGATCTATAAATGCAATTATACTAATGTGATTGTTTTTATCTATACGTTATCCAATTAAATTATTTACACTGAAAAAACACAACTGGATTAAATAATGTTATGAGATTGTTTTAAATATTTTTTTGAATATACAATACAAACAAGAAATGGTGGAAATTATACTTTTAAACAAAATTAAAACGCCAGTAGGTGCCAGTAGTGAGCGTAATGACACTCACTACTGTTGTTCATTCAAACGATTTGTTCAAACGGCAGATTCATCAGATGTTTATGCATGGGCTAATGAAACTTTGACTAAACCGATTCGTTCAAAACACGGAATCAATCAGCAATGAATCGTCTGTTTGCTGTGAGATGCGCTGTGTCCGCCTAAAATGTAAGTGACCTAATATTATTGAACTTGCTTATTTAACTATTTATTGAACTATTAAACAGTTGTAATGATGAAAATGTTGTGTGATGTTACCTAACTAACTGTATTTTAAATATAAAAACTTTTCATTTTGAATTTTTACCTCAGGATGCTTGAGTTTCTTAGTGTTGCGCGTTTTGAGCCTCGCCTCAGCAGCGCAACCTTATTCCGTCAATAGATGCATTATATACAGTAGCTATATCCACTATTCGCCACTTACTCTAAATGTAATAAAATCAGAATAATACTTGCGTTATGGTGATTGGCTAGTTATTTTTGGTTATTGATGTTTTAATCAGGTTGTCTTGCGTTAATGAAGCGTTAATGTCGAGCCCTGGAGTCTGTTCCGGGGCTCAGCCCCGGACGGCCCCGGCCCAATTTAAACCCTGTATATATATATATATATATTCTAGATATACTACAATGTCTCGAATTGTTGTCCCATTGCCTGAAAGGAACTGTCTTATTATACCAGAGCTAAGCAGATATAATAGCCCTCATCCCCTGTGCTGTGTTACATTAGTGAATCCTCATAAAGAATAGCCTGTAGCAGATGAATTAAATGAAATACCCCTTTGTAATTCATTTCAAGAGGTTATTGGTCACTCCCTAGACTAAAGTGAGAGCTCAATGTTTCCCTTTCATTAACTAGACTGTGGCGGCCCGCCACAGTTTCATAATAAACCGAAGATGTTTATACTTCTCATATAACATAACATTTCTTTAACGTTGTGTCATGACTTCGGTCTGATCTGCTGTGTTTTGTCTTTTTCTGAGTCTGTGTGCTTGGTCTCTGAGCACATGGGTTTTGTTTTGACAGCTCACCATGTGCTCCGCTGTCTGTGTGGCGTTTTTCCCCTCCCACTCGTTATCCTTAATTCTCCTTTGTGTTTTCTGTCACACCTGTTGCCATTCATTCCTCATTAGTCCTCCCCTATTTTAGATCCTCTCGTGCTCAGTCTTCACGGATGACGCTAGGACCAGTCCCTGCTGAGAGGCTCTTTCCTGGTCCTGTGGACTTTGATTTGGGACTTCCTCTATTTTTGTGTTCCTGTTGATTTTTCCCTATTGCTCAGTGAGAGCGTAATAAACTTTTTCTGTTACCTGCAAACTGAATCTGTATTTTCCCTGACAGAACGGTCTGACCAGTGATGGATTCAGCAGGTGCAGACCAAGTCAGAGTCGCAGTAAGTCAGCAAGACATTCTTCTGGGACAGCATTCCAGTCAGTTAACTGCCACTTCAAGGGAGGTTGAGTGCCTGACAGCCCAAGTAGCAGCTCTCAATGTCCAAATACAGGTACTCCAGCGAGAGGCTTTGGCCAGCAGATCAGCTGCTACATTTGGTCATTCTCCATCTCATGCGGAGCCTGAACCCCATGCTAATAGTCCGCCACCATACGAGGGGGATCCCAATTCCTGCCGGGCCTTCCTGTCCCAGTGCTCTCTTGTCTTCGCACTCCAGCCTCGCCGCTATGCTACAGAGGAGTCCCAAGTAGCATTTATCACCCTCCTGAAAGGAAAGGCCCGGGACTGGGCAACGGCTGTGTGGGACGCTCATGCTCCATTCTGTGTCACATTCAAGGATTTCAGAGCTGAGATGATCAAGCTGTTTGACCGCTCTGCTCAGGGCGATGAGGCAGCCTCACAGTTGACGCGGTTGAGTCAGGGCAGACGTTCAGTTACGGATTACTCTATCCAGTTCAGAACTCTGGCGGCTGCCTGTGACTGGAACGGGGCGGCTTTACATGCAAGGTTTCGGGAGGGGTTGGATGACGACATCCAGGATGAGATCGTTACTCACGAGCTGCCTCATGATTTTGACACCCTTATGGAGCTGGCACTCCGTGTTGAGGGGCGTCTTCATCGTCGACGCCAGCGGTGGACAGCTCAATCCTCATGGATGTTGGAGGAGGGTGCCTCCAGTGCTGCTCCCACCTCCTCGTCTCCTTCAACAGACCCAGAGCCCATGCAAGTGGGGCGTCTTCACCTTACCCCTAAGGAGAAGCAGGATCGGTTGACTCTGGGACTTTGCCTGTACTGCGGGAAGCCAGGCCAATGGGCTATCCAGTGTCCTTTAAAAGCCGGAGCCTATCAGTAATCCGGGGGATCCTGGTGGGCGCTACTCCTTATCTCGACTCCCCCCATCTCACGTCCCCTGCTAAAAGTCTCTTTTCAGTATAAGGACACCTTCCATTCCTGTTCTGCACTGGTTGACTCGGGTCCCAAAGGCAAATTGTGCCTCCAGTGCTGCTCCCACCTCCTCGTCTCCTTTAACCGACCCAGAGCCCATGCAAGTGGGGCGTCTTCGCCTTACCCCTAAGGAGAAGCAGGATCGGTTGACTAGGGGACTTTGCCTGTACTGCGGGAAGCCAGGCCATCGGGCTATCCAGTGTCCTTTAAAAGCCGGAGCCCATCAGTAATCCGGGGGATCCTGGTGGGCGCTACTCCTTATCTCGACTCCCCCGTCTCACGTACCCTGCTCAAAGTCTCTGTTCAGTATAAGGACACCTTCCACTCCTGTTCTGCACTGGTTGACTCGGGTGCCGAAGGCAACTTCCTGGATGCCTCTGTTGCTGCATTGTGGGGTATTCCTGCCATTCCACTTCCCTCTCCTATCTCTGTCCGCTCCCTTAATGGTCTCCTCATCTCCTCCATCACCCATTCCACTCCTTCCGTAAGTCTTATTGTCTCTGGCAATCACCGTGAGGTGATTGAGCTGTACCTCCTAGATTCCCCGGGTGCTCCCGTTGTCCTAGGGCACCCGTGGCTGGTGCAGCACAACCCTCACGTGGATTGGTCTGGCAATTCTGTGTTCTCTTGGAGTCAGTCTTGTCTTGCGTCTTGTTTGGGTGCTGCCTTGTCTCCTGGCTCTGTGTCTTCTGTTTTTCAGGTTGAGGAGGTCGATCTCGCCGGGGTCCCGGAGGGGTACCGCGATCTTTGTCGGGTCTTCAGTAAGTCCCGGGCCACATCCTTACCACCTCATCGGCCGTATGACTGTGCCATCAATCTCCTCCCAGGCACTTCTCCGCCCAAGGGTCGTCTGTATTCCCTATCCGGTCCTGAGAGGGAGGCCATGGACAAGTATATTCAGGAATCCTTAAATGCCGGCCTCATCCGACCCTCTTCCTCACCCGCTGGGGCTGGGTTCTTCTTCGTTAAGAAGGATGGCTCCCTGCGACCCTGCATTGACTACCGGGGCCTTGATGACATCACTATAAGAAACAGGTATCCTCTGCCTTTGATGTTGTCAGCCTTTGAGTTGCTACAGGGAGTCAGGGTCTTTACCAAGCTAGACCTCCGTAATGCCTACTATTTGATCCGTATACGTGAGGGAGATGAGTGGAAGACAGCATTCGACACCCCAACGGGACACTTTGAATACCGGGGCCTACCCTTCGGGCTCACTAACGCCCCAGCTGTCTTCCAGGCCCTGGTGAACGATGTGTTGAGAGACATGGTGAACAGATTTGTCTTGTGTACCTTGATTATATTCTCATCTTCTCTCCCTCTTTGCAGGCCCACACTCAACATGTCCGTCAGGTGCTAAAACGGCTGCTGAAGAATCAGCTGTACGTCAAGGCGGAGAAGTGCGTGTTCCATGCCAAGTCTGTTTCGTTCTTGGGGCATATAATCTCGACGGAGGGGATCAAAGCTGATCCAGCTAAGGTAAGGGCCGTGGCTGAGTGGCCAACCCCTGACTCGCGGAAGGCGTTGCAGCGGTTCTTGGGGTTCGCCAACTTCTATAGGCGATTCATCCGGAACTTTAGCCTGGTTGCTGCACCCTTAACGGCACTCACCTCACCTAAGGTACCGTTCAGATGGAATGTACAGGCTCAGGAGGCCTTTGATGTTCTTAAGTCCCGTTTCATCTCTGCTCCTGTTCTTTGTCTCCCAGATCCTGAACGGCAATTCATTGTTGAGGTGGATGCCTCTGATGTCGGGGTAGGCGCAGTCCTGTCCCAGCGGTTCCCCAAAGATGGGAAGGTGCACCCCTGTGCCTTTTCTCACCGTCTGAGCCCTGCTGAGCGGAATTATGACATGGGTAACAGGGCAGTCAGGCTGGCTTTGGGGGAGTGGCGTCACTGGTTGGAGGGAGCAGCGTAGCCCTTCTTGGTCTGGACGGATCACAAGAATTTAGAGTACATCCGTTCGGCCAAGAGGTTGAATGCTCGCCAGGCCCGCTGGGCACTCTTTTTTTTGGGGGGGCGGTTTAACTTCTCCCTCTCGTATCGACCAGGCTCCAAAAATGTTAAGCCTGACGCCCTTTCTCGTTTGATCGAGGATCCTGGGGAGGAGGCGGGCCCCGAAACCATTCTCTCCAAGGAGGTGGTGGTAGGGTCCCTTTCCTGGGATGTCGAGCGGCGGGTGGGGGAGCCTGTGCGGTGAGGTCCCAAGGGGGTGTCCAGGGGGTCGGTTGATTGTGCCGGCTGCGCTGCGTCCTGAGGTCCTTCGGTGGGGTCATGAGTCCAGGGTAGCCTGTCATCCGGGGGTTCGGAGGTCGCTGGCTGCCATCCGTCAGCGATTTTGGTGGCCATCCATGGCCAAAGATGTCAGGCAGTTTGTGTTGGCTTGCTCAGTTTGCGCACAGAATAAGACGTCTAACCAGTCTCCTGTTGGTCTGTTACAGCCTTTACCCATTCCCTCTCGTCCATGGTCACATCTGGCCCTTGATTTCGTCACTGGTCTTCCCCTGTCGAGAGGTAACACCGTTATTCTGACGGCGGTGGACCGCTTCTCCAAGGCGGCCCATTTTATCCCCTTACCCAAACTCCCCTCCACCAAGGAGACAGCTCAGGTGGTCGTGGACCACGTCTTCCGGATTCATGGTCTTCCGGTTGATGTGGTCTCCGACAGAGGACCACAATTCGTCTCCCGGTTTTGGAAAGAGTTCTGTAGACAGATCGGGGCCTCTACGAGTCTGTCTTCAGGTTTTCACCCTCAGACCAACGGGCAGGCCGAGCGAGCCAACCAGGATCTCGAGCGAGCTCTCCGCTGCCTAGCATCACAGAGTCCGAGCTCCGAGAGTCAGCAGCTATCGTGGGTTGAATATTCCCACAACTCCCTCCCGGTGCCGTCTACGGGTATGTCTCCCTTTCAATGTTCTGTTGGTTATCAACCGCCTCTTTTCCCTGCGCAGGAACCCGAAGCCGCGGTCCCGTCTGCCTTGGCCTTGGCCCAACTTTGACGCTGCGTCACGGATGACGCTAGGATAAGAAACTTTTTCTGTTACCTGCAAACTGAATCTGTATTTTCCCTGACATGTTGTGTTTCACGCCATTGCTTTGGCAATTATCCGTCAATCGAATTAAAACTGAAAGCGTAATATGACTTATCAAGTCATATTACTTGATAAGTCATATTATCAAGGGAAAGGGGACCCCCCCCATTTTCTGATTCTTATGTTGCTCTGTTCTGAATACCTTAAAATTTAAAGGATTTGCTGCAACGCAATTTTGTCTGATATGTGAATTATTTATTAGCCTATTTTTTTTTTAATCCATGCAGCAAATGCTTTAAAAACAACTTTAAAAAAATTACTTTATTGTGTTCACCAGACGCTTTTAAAGTACTTTTCACTATAAATTTTACGGGTAGCTTGAATGTAAAACATTGCCATTCATTTTTTGTATTTCCATTTGTAAAATAGCCTACAAATTAATTGTTGTAGGCTAACCCGACCTCATGAAAGTGCATATAGCACGATTTTCTGGTTCTATTTGGCATAATATTTATATGCAGAAATTGACTTTGGCATGCAAAAGACTGATAAATTCATAATTAATGGCATGGCTGGTTTAGTCGACAGAAATACGGGACACACAGGCCTATAATAACTGCTGAAATGTTTGCAGGCAAATCTCAGATCAGTCTGAGCGCTCATGGTACTCACAGTACAGCCGAACACCTGCAGGCGCCAATGACTCGGACGGTTGTCGTGGTAATAAACACCGTAAACAGCAAACGTTCGCGTGTCCGCGCTTAATGCGCATATCCTATATGAAAAGCATTTTAGGGGGCCCTTGGCTTTTGGGGGCCCAAGGCGGTCGCCTACCTTTGCCTAATGGGTAAGTCCGCCCCTGTGTGTTGTAACATGGTGTGGTATATGGGCAACTCTGGTAACGCTGCCCTCTCATTCATTGATCTGC
>NW_015667316.1:90745-101185 GCF_001515625.1 Sinocyclocheilus rhinocerous
ATAAGCGCCACCTGCTGTCAGAGAGTGAATTTGCATTCTCATTCAGCATGTCTGTTTTTGTTTCATGCAGGTTTTATCTTTGTATCTTTGTTTGTATCGTGATTAAAATGCCGTGGTTGGTTCTAATTTCAAATGGCTTTTTTTAATTAAATGTTTAGTTGTTGTAGTAGTAGCAACTGCCCGTTTTTTGCAAAAACAGTTTCATGGCAAGAAAAAATATTTATGGCCGGTAAATTCTCAAGTCACCAGCCACTGGCAGATGTGAAAGTTAGTTTTAGGCCCTGCTTGCAAGTGTAGAAATTAGGACAAAAGTATTGCAATTTCCCTACAGTAGAGTAAGGTAAAATAATATACCTGAAAAAAAAAAATCATTTATATGTATTTCACAGTGCAATTGTTTTACAATATATGGCGATTACTGTCATAGGAATAATAATATAAAATTATGCACCAGATTTATGAATTTAACTTTAAAATGTACAAAAGTTTCTCCTGGGGGGGCATGCCCCGGACCCCCCTAGAGGAATCGAGGACCACCCACCACAGTCTCACAAAATCCTGTGGGAAACACTGGAGCTAATTGTATTGGGGCTTAGTAAAGTGCTCATAATAATTCAGACAATTCAATTCTGTATGGGGGTGCAAGATTGATTGCTATCATTTTTAGTAAACAGTGGTTGCCTATTAGTCATGTGACTTTTGAGCGAGCTTTAAACATTGCAACAATAAATACACTGTATTGTTGAAGCTGCAGTGGTATTTTTATTAGATTGTAAATTTTTAACATATTGTAACTAGTGCTGTTGTACAGTGGTCCTTTTTTACAAAATGTATGCAGTTCAATTTTTCTTTCTTTCTTTCTTTCTGACTTTTTGCTGGATTTTGAGCCATTGACTTATTGCTGTTTTTAAACCACACAAAACATTGATAAAAATGTGGTAATTCTTTTTGCTTTCACTCACATTAGGTGTTATTATAGTTACATGCTAATTTGTGAATATGCAGACTTGTTTTGATTTAATTAATCTGCTCTGAATAAATGTAGTGCCACAATCATCAAACTTATTAATGAACTCTGCAGGGGTCCAGGATGATGATGATGATGTGAAGAGGATGCTGCAGGGGTCCTCTGTGATGAAGGTGCGTTCTCCACGCTGGAAGAGGAAGCGCATGCTAAAGCTGATGAATGACGGAGTCACTGTCTGGTGTGAATCCAACAAGGCCACCAACAAAGCCAAAAGTCAGCAGTCCTGTGAGTTGTAATACTCAGCAAATAGTATTTATTTGTCAGAAGAATTTCTGCGTAGTGTTCTGAGTGTGAAAATGTTAAAAATAAGAGTTTTATGAAGCAGTAGGTGTGTAGATTATAAGTGATGTTTTGTTTTCTGTGCTCTGGAACTGTAAGAGCCCCTCCCGGTAAATACACCTCCTACTTATGGCTGTCTAAACAGGCTCCAGGTCTACTGGCCGCAGCACTGACAGTCATTACAGGGTCATTCTATTTGTAGTTCAGATGGGGGGTTTCTCTGAGCTTCACTGTACACTCTAATTACAGTCTGTAACTGGGTGGGAAGAGAGCAGCCCTTCACTTTATGGTTTGTTCCATATAGTTCACATTAATTTATTATCATTGCCCTGGCAACTGTGCAAATGCCTTAAATTAGAATTATGCTCTATAATTGCTCCTAGTTAGAAAGATCATGTTTTGTGATGTGGCTGAGACTTGTGCATGAACACCCACTATTTTAAAGAATGTTGGTAACCTGGTAACCAAACCGGTAGCCATTGACTTCCATAGCACCCCCCAACTATTTTATCCCCAGGGTTTAGGAGAAAACAGTTTGAAACATCAGTTTATGTATATTATGAATCATTTAATAAAGCTAAAGTCTGATGTTTGTCTGTTGAAATCCACCTCTTAGACTCATATGAACAGACAATCGTGTATCCCCATTTTACGAAAGTCTTTTCATCCACTTTAAATCAAGGCAAAGGGAGTCACCATTTTAATTCATAAGATACTTACTTTTACTCTCAATAATTCACTGATGCAGAATTATTTTCTTTTTCTTTTAACCATTTATAATAAATCATTTACGATTGTCAATTTATGTGGTCCCAATAAAGGTGACCCTGATTATTTTCATTTACCTTTTTCCACAGATATGTAACTTATCTATTCAACAATACTGTTCGGTGGTGACTTTAATACAGTTTTAGACCTAATTTTAGATTGGTTTAGTAACTTAGTTAATACAAGATATTCGCAGGGTTCCCGTGGGTCCTTAAAAAGTCTTAAATTGAGTTGTATCAAATTGTTAATTATGATTTCAAGAGGTCTTAAATTTAGGGACAGAAAGACCAGAATTACGATATGGCTTAATGTGACGATTAAACTTCAAAAGGCTATGATTTCAATAAATAAACATGATCGCTGCACGTTTCAAAGTCCAGTGCTGCGTTGCTTTGTGTACTGCCCTTACCGGGGAAACAGTTATATATTTGCCATTCCGAAAGCACAACCTGCTGGTAGACAATGAATGTGCATTTGATAAGCCTGTTGTTTTTGTTCAGACCAATGCAAAAATCGATCCATGTTTTTACCCTGCAAACACGCAGAGCTGTAAATGTGAACTGGTGGATCGATAAGAAGATAATGCATTTTAAAAATCTAAACAGTAAAATGCATGTACATGTTATTTAATTAATATAATAATTTATTGACTAATCATTGAAATTAATATAATAATTAATACTTTTGACTCATCCATTTTCTTAAAAATGGTTTAAAGGCTGAAATGTGAAATGTATCATGCTTTGTATAGTCATGTTACAGTTTAATATGCTACAGTTGCTGTAGACATTGCCCTGTCCCGCTTATATGGTTATAATTTTATTTGTGCAGGACTTAAAAAGTCTTAAATTTGAGCTTAAAAATCCTGCAGAAACGTCTCGGTTACGTATGTAACCCTCGTTCCCTGAAGGAGGGAACGGAGACGTCACGTCCCGTCGCCACAGCTCCTGTACCACCGCTGAGCGGCCGGGTCACCGGCTCGGCTCCTCAGCGAAAACCTGAATATGCGCTGCACCTGCTGCCTACTTATACTCACGCTGTGATCAGCAGCAGCTGGATGCAATAATCGCATGCCAATGTGCATTGGCTCGTTTAGTTTACACTCGAAGTAGATTGGTCCCTCTAAGCGAGATCCCAATTTCGTCGGTCCTCCGACGTGACGTCGAGAGTGACCGACTGAAAGGGAACGTCTCGGTTACGTATGTAACCCTCGTTCCCTGAAGGAGGGAACGGAGACGTCACGTCCCGTCGCCACAGCTCCTGTACCACCGCTGAGCGGCCGGGTCACCGGCTCGGCTCCTCAGCGAAAACCTGAATATGCGCTGCACCTGCTGCCTACTTATACTCACGCTGTGATCAGCAGCAGCTGGATGCAATAATCGCATGCCAATGTGCATTGGCTCGTTTAGTTTACACTCGAAGTAGATTGGTCCCTCTAAGCGAGATCCCAATTTCGTCGGTCCTCCGACGTGACGTCGAGAGTGACCGACTGAAAGGGAACGTCTCGGTTACGTATGTAACCCTCGTTCCCTGAAGGAGGGAACGGAGACGTCACGTCCCGTCGCCACAGCTCCTGTACCACCGCTGAGCGGCCGGGTCACCGGCTCGGCTCCTCAGCGAAAACCTGAATATGCGCTGCACCTGCTGCCTACTTATACTCACGCTGTGATCAGCAGCAGCTGGATGCAATAATCGCATGCCAATGTGCATTGGCTCGTTTAGTTTACACTCGAAGTAGATTGGTCCCTCTAAGCGAGATCCCAATTTCGTCGGTCCTCCGACGTGACGTCGAGAGTGACCGACTGAAAGGGAACGTCTCGGTTACGTATGTAACCCTCGTTCCCTGAAGGAGGGAACGGAGACGTCACGTCCCGTCGCCACAGCTCCTGTACCACCGCTGAGCGGCCGGGTCACCGGCTCGGCTCCTCAGCGAAAACCTGAATATGCGCTGCACCTGCTGCCTACTTATACTCACGCTGTGATCAGCAGCAGCTGGATGCAATAATCGCATGCCAATGTGCATTGGCTCGTTTAGTTTACACTCGAAGTAGATTGGTCCCTCTAAGCGAGATCCCAATTTCGTCGGTCCTCCGACGTGACGTCGAGAGTGACCGACTGAAAGGGAACGTCTCGGTTACGTATGTAACCCTCGTTCCCTGAAGGAGGGAACGGAGACGTCACGTCCCGTCGCCACAGCTCCTGTACCACCGCTGAGCGGCCGGGTCACCGGCTCGGCTCCTCAGCGAAAACCTGAATATGCGCTGCACCTGCTGCCTACTTATACTCACGCTGTGATCAGCAGCAGCTGGATGCAATAATCGCATGCCAATGTGCATTGGCTCGTTTAGTTTACACTCGAAGTAGATTGGTCCCTCTAAGCGAGATCCCAATTTCGTCGGTCCTCCGACGTGACGTCGAGAGTGACCGACTGAAAGGGAACGTCTCGGTTACGTATGTAACCCTCGTTCCCTGAAGGAGGGAACGGAGACGTCACGTCCCGTCGCCACAGCTCCTGTACCACCGCTGAGCGGCCGGGTCACCGGCTCGGCTCCTCAGCGAAAACCTGAATATGCGCTGCACCTGCTGCCTACTTATACTCACGCTGTGATCAGCAGCAGCTGGATGCAATAATCGCATGCCAATGTGCATTGGCTCGTTTAGTTTACACTCGAAGTAGATTGGTCCCTCTAAGCGAGATCCCAATTTCGTCGGTCCTCCGACGTGACGTCGAGAGTGACCGACTGAAAGGGAACGTCTCGGTTACGTATGTAACCCTCGTTCCCTGAAGGAGGGAACGGAGACGTCACGTCCCGTCGCCACAGCTCCTGTACCACCGCTGAGCGGCCGGGTCACCGGCTCGGCTCCTCAGCGAAAACCTGAATATGCGCTGCACCTGCTGCCTACTTATACTCACGCTGTGATCAGCAGCAGCTGGATGCAATAATCGCATGCCAATGTGCATTGGCTCGTTTAGTTTACACTCGAAGTAGATTGGTCCCTCTAAGCGAGATCCCAATTTCGTCGGTCCTCCGACGTGACGTCGAGAGTGACCGACTGAAAGGGAACGTCTCGGTTACGTATGTAACCCTCGTTCCCTGAAGGAGGGAACGGAGACGTCACGTCCCGTCGCCACAGCTCCTGTACCACCGCTGAGCGGCCGGGTCACCGGCTCGGCTCCTCAGCGAAAACCTGAATATGCGCTGCACCTGCTGCCTACTTATACTCACGCTGTGATCAGCAGCAGCTGGATGCAATAATCGCATGCCAATGTGCATTGGCTCGTTTAGTTTACACTCGAAGTAGATTGGTCCCTCTAAGCGAGATCCCAATTTCGTCGGTCCTCCGACGTGACGTCGAGAGTGACC
Organism: Sinocyclocheilus rhinocerous; assembly: GCF_001515625.1. Taxonomy (NCBI): domain Eukaryota; kingdom Metazoa; phylum Chordata; class Actinopteri; order Cypriniformes; family Cyprinidae; genus Sinocyclocheilus; species Sinocyclocheilus rhinocerous. Next base: position 96,185 of record NW_015667316.1, read on the forward strand.
GACTGAAAGGGAACGTCTCGGTTACGTATGTAACCCTCGTTCCCTGAAGGAGGGAACGGAGACGTCACGTCCCGTCGCCACAGCTCCTGTACCACCGCTGAGCGGCCGGGTCACCGGCTCGGCTCCTCAGCGAAAACCTGAATATGCGCTGCACCTGCTGCCTACTTATACTCACGCTGTGATCAGCAGCAGCTGGATGCAATAATCGCATGCCAATGTGCATTGGCTCGTTTAGTTTACACTCGAAGTAGATTGGTCCCTCTAAGCGAGATCCCAATTTCGTCGGTCCTCCGACGTGACGTCGAGAGTGACCGACTGAAAGGGAACGTCTCGGTTACGTATGTAACCCTCGTTCCCTGAAGGAGGGAACGGAGACGTCACGTCCCGTCGCCACAGCTCCTGTACCACCGCTGAGCGGCCGGGTCACCGGCTCGGCTCCTCAGCGAAAACCTGAATATGCGCTGCACCTGCTGCCTACTTATACTCACGCTGTGATCAGCAGCAGCTGGATGCAATAATCGCATGCCAATGTGCATTGGCTCGTTTAGTTTACACTCGAAGTAGATTGGTCCCTCTAAGCGAGATCCCAATTTCGTCGGTCCTCCGACGTGACGTCGAGAGTGACCGACTGAAAGGGAACGTCTCGGTTACGTATGTAACCCTCGTTCCCTGAAGGAGGGAACGGAGACGTCACGTCCCGTCGCCACAGCTCCTGTACCACCGCTGAGCGGCCGGGTCACCGGCTCGGCTCCTCAGCGAAAACCTGAATATGCGCTGCACCTGCTGCCTACTTATACTCACGCTGTGATCAGCAGCAGCTGGATGCAATAATCGCATGCCAATGTGCATTGGCTCGTTTAGTTTACACTCGAAGTAGATTGGTCCCTCTAAGCGAGATCCCAATTTCGTCGGTCCTCCGACGTGACGTCGAGAGTGACCGACTGAAAGGGAACGTCTCGGTTACGTATGTAACCCTCGTTCCCTGAAGGAGGGAACGGAGACGTCACGTCCCGTCGCCACAGCTCCTGTACCACCGCTGAGCGGCCGGGTCACCGGCTCGGCTCCTCAGCGAAAACCTGAATATGCGCTGCACCTGCTGCCTACTTATACTCACGCTGTGATCAGCAGCAGCTGGATGCAATAATCGCATGCCAATGTGCATTGGCTCGTTTAGTTTACACTCGAAGTAGATTGGTCCCTCTAAGCGAGATCCCAATTTCGTCGGTCCTCCGACGTGACGTCGAGAGTGACCGACTGAAAGGGAACGTCTCGGTTACGTATGTAACCCTCGTTCCCTGAAGGAGGGAACGGAGACGTCACGTCCCGTCGCCACAGCTCCTGTACCACCGCTGAGCGGCCGGGTCACCGGCTCGGCTCCTCAGCGAAAACCTGAATATGCGCTGCACCTGCTGCCTACTTATACTCACGCTGTGATCAGCAGCAGCTGGATGCAATAATCGCATGCCAATGTGCATTGGCTCGTTTAGTTTACACTCGAAGTAGATTGGTCCCTCTAAGCGAGATCCCAATTTCGTCGGTCCTCCGACGTGACGTCGAGAGTGACCGACTGAAAGGGAACCCTGATTCGTTATCATCAACAATAATAAAGCAATATATGAAAGAACTGGGCTTTGGGGACTGCTGAAGAATTAAGTATGAGACAGCAAGAGAATGCTTTTTTTCTTCTCTACATAAGTCATTTTCATGAAATTATTATTATTATTATTATTATTATTAGTAGTAGTAGTAATTCTAGTATCAAAAATATTGTTAATATTAAAATTCACCCTATAATGATTAGTGAACATGCACTTAAATGGGGACCTATTATGCAAAAATCCCTTTTATAAGGTGTTTGAACAGTTGTGTGGCCGCAGTGTGTGAAACAATCAGCCTATAATGGTAAAAATTCACCCACTCATTTTTTATAATCCCAATAAATCATAAACAGTCTCTCAGAACTGGAAGTGATTCCAGATTCTCGTACACGTCATCATAGGGAGAAATCCCTGCCATTTGTGACGCTCTCTGCCCTATTAGCATAGACACAGTCCTGAGTAAGAAGCAGCAGTCTGCCATTAGTTTTCTTGCTGTAGCTGCTTGTCAGTGCCAAAGAGGCATTAGAAGTTTTGTGTTTTGGGATGCACAAATGAACATAGGAGTGCTGAGGACACTGTGGTTAAGTTTTATTTTCGAAGGAAATGTCCTGGAAAAAAATCGGTAAAGTCCTATATGATTGTGCCAATCATTTTATGCCAGACTGTCTTACAAACGAGGGTCATTTCAAAGCTGAATTTTTGCAAAAGTTGATTCTGGAAGAGGGATCAATACCACCGCTTTGTGTGTGCCTTGAACCTCAGCTCCAGACAAAGTAAGCGTATCATATTTTGTTACCATTGTCGCTGCCTGTTTTCACTGATGCTGCCTTCATGTGCTACCAGAATGATTGTAAATAGGAATGTAGTAGGTCACCTTTAAATCACTAAATTTACAGACTGATTGTCTTAAAGGAGTGGTTGATTGTGATTTAACTTTTTTAACTTTATTTAGTGTGTAATGTTGCTGTTTGAGCATAAACAATATCTGCAAAATTACGACGCTGTAAGTTGCAAACAGAGATATTGTCTTTTAAAATTATGGCAGTTTAATGCCTACAGTTATGGTTCATAGGGACTAAAACGAGCTACTTCCCAGGTTGGTGACATCACAATCCCTGAAATTTACATAAACCCCACCCCTGAGAACATGCAACAAAGGGGGCGAGGACATGTCGCACTGCAAGAAGAGGAAGAGTTGTTGCCATGCTGTCAAAACTAGGGGTGCACAAAAAAAATAGATTCATATATGAACCACGATTCTGTTTTCTAACGATTCTTCAAAATCAGTGTTCTAAGTTTCAAAATCAATGTTCTAAAGCAGCAGTTCTTAATCCTGTTCCTCACGTCCCCATGCTCTGCACACGCTCTGCTCTGCATCTCTCTCTCATCTGATTCAGATAATCGGCTCGTCAGCTCCATCCATAAACTGTGTTCCAATTATACACTTTATGTGTATAGACAGACAGATATTTTTCACATAGCTATGAGAAGCGTTAAACATGGACGAGCACGCAGTTGCCGTAGAGAGAAATACTTGCTGGCAAACACTTCTTACTGCTAAAAAAATGCCACAATACAATCATGTATTCTGCTGTATTAAAGCTTTAATCAGGATAAAACCGTATATTAGAAGCTAACATAAGCAGTAGCATTTACAAATAGTAGGGTATCTAAAATATGAGACGAACAACAATAAAAAAAAAAACATACCATTCTGAAACACCCTGTAAGAGCCGTGCTTGCACAGGTTCTGCGCGATCCTCTTTACTAATATTCTCTGAGTCTCAATCAGGCTCAAACTGATAAGCAATATTGACGACAACATTGTTTACAATACAACACCGGAGCATATGCCACTGAGGTGAGGGGCGTGACGTTTCTGGACTGCACTAGGTGGTTTAGTGAATTACAACACACTAGGGCAGCTAACCAATCTCAGCCCATTGTGTATTTCTGAGGGAGGGGCTTCATAAAACCAGGAAATCATCAGAGCGTTCATAGGAGAAGGAACAGAGAGAATGAAGGTAAATTATGTGAAAAATAATGCGTTTTTTAAAAATGAAGCATTAACACATGTTAGACTGCTGCCCATAAACACAATCTATGGATTGAAAAAAGCAGTCAACCTAGAAAAAAAACAGTCAACCACTGTGTGATAACGATCGGGATGATGACATCATCACCAAAGCACCAGCTTAATATCTGACTGTTTGTGTTGTGGCTGAAGGCTGAAACTGTTTGATTTGAAGTGCATGTCTGCTGTGAGATGTGTTTAAACCGAGCGGCAACCTCCCGCTCTCTCTCGTGAAGCCAACAAGGAAGTGACTTAAACTGTAATTCGTCAACTGGCCGCTAGAGGCTGGCTGCAAAAGGGAGTCAATTCCATAGACTCCCCATGTTAAAATGCCCAACTTTACAGCAGAAAAAAACATGTTTACAGCCTGGTTCAAAAAATTATTTTGGTCTATATAGCTAATTTTGCCCTTCATGACAACTGAGGGGGGTGAATTTTTTTATAACTCATCCGCTTAAATTATATTAAGCCTTAAAGTTTACTTTTGAGTAAACTTTAAGTGACAGTTAAAGTCACTTGAGTGACAGGTGGATTGCCGCTGCCGTCACCACCGTCGAGCTAGGTGGGCGTGGCTTCAGCAACCGTATGAAATAATGTCTGTGTGCATGTGTGTAAAACAACAAACTGACGATTTATATATAATCATTTGTAATTGTATATACATTGTTGTGATTAATTGTGGCTGGAACAATAATGTAGCTCTAAAAATAGTTGCCTGTTGAAATTGGAATGTATATACATCTTCATCATGACTAGATAGACACGGTGAGTTTGTCTTTACTATACACGTTAGATGTGATCCACCTCATAGTAACAATCCTGTCAGATCGTCCATCCTTTGAGTGAGAGTGTAACGTTACAGGTCGGCCGATCTGGTTTCGTGGTTAAAGTTAACCTTTTCAACATGTTTCCCTGTTGTCGTTGCTCAGCAATAGCATTGACGCGATGTTGTCTGGAGGTTTGGCAAAAGGAGATTGAGACTGTGGGCAGTGCTCGGGGTGGTGGCTGAAGGCGGTGACTGAGTAGTTCTGATGTCAACTTTTTACGGAAGTCACAACTGTTCGTGAAAAATCACAGCTACTTTAAGCAGGCTGTGTGAATTTTACTGTGGACTGACTGTTTTGAAACTTATATGGTAGTTACATAGCACCTAGACCTCAGTTATCATGAAAAAAGCCAGGAAATTTCAGTTTTGACAATATGGGACCATTAAAACGTCTTGAAAAAAATTTGTCTTTTTCTAGTAATTTTTTTTTATTAAAAACCACTAGAACAGTGTTATATATTTTGCTGACTTGTGTACTTACATTATCCCAAATATCCCAAATG
>NW_015667316.1:102224-108337 GCF_001515625.1 Sinocyclocheilus rhinocerous
GCATGGACGTGATGTTGTCTGGGGGTTTGGCAAAAGGAGAGTGGGAGGGTGGGCGGTGCTCGGGGTGGTGACTGAAGGCGGTGACTGTGTAGTTCTGATGTCAACTTTTTACGGAAGTCACAACTGTTCGTGAAAAATCACAGCTACTTTAAGCAGGCTGTGTGAATTTTACTGTGGACTGACTGTTTTGAAACTTATATGGTAGTTACATAGCACCTAGACCTCAGTTATCATGAAAAAAAACAGGAAACTTTAGTTTTGACAATATGGGACCTTTAACATTAAAGCACAATGTTACAATACAATATGTAAGATTTTTTTATTAAAATATCCAAAAACCACTAGAACAGTGTTATATATTTTGCTGACTTGTGTACTTACATTATCCCAAATGTTTCGAAGAATGTTTAAATCCAGAGAAATAAGCTATTTTAACTAGTGACACGGTGTCCATAGTGTCATTGTGTCGCCTGCCAATGACATCATAAACCCCCTCGATTTCCGGTTTTGTTTTGTAGAAAATATGGAAACACCAAAGACGCTTTAATATGTTGTGCGTTTTAATAGACCGGTGACGACCGCACAAAGTAGCATTATAACAGAACTTTCAATTGTATCTAGTATGATAAAACTGCGCTGCTTTACCACATATACGCACGACCGGAAGGAGCGGAAGCGGTCGACTGTTTCATAATAAAAGCTCCGCTGTTTCGAGCTCGTTCAGCAGCCTTGTTTCATTTCGACGGCTTTCAGCCTCACCCTGCTTCATTCTACTACGTTAATCAATCATTAGCTCATCCATGAACATGATTTCTGCCCGAGTCCCGTCGGATTGCATCGGCTGTGGGGATGAAAACAACAACTCCCATGATTCCGCACTCAGTCACGGTGTCATCAAACTACACCTTTGTCTATTTGTTTATTTTGAATAAGCGCCCTCTAACGGCCAAATTTCGAAAATAAATCCCTTAATTCGCAAAAAAAGTTTTTACGCTCGCTTGAGGTGGTTTTTCACTTGTGCGAAAAAGGGTTAATGCGAATAATGGGAGATGGAAACGCGTTCTGCGAATAAATTCCGCATGAGCGTTCAAAAAAGTCATGTGACTTTGCGCTATGGGACAGCATAACCTGACTAACCAGCGGGCCGATTTTGTTGCACAGCATCTGAAATGTTGTCATGGTCATTCTGAAGTGCCCGAGCAAAGTCTGTCGTCAAAGTATTTCTGTATAACTGCCTCCCAGAACGGTCTACCACGACTGCGTTCCCAAACAGCTGACATTCACCTCCGAAGCAAGACCGCATTTATTGTTTTGTGGGACAATTGTTTGTAAAGTAATTTATTATATTTGAGAATTATTATATTCAGTGGCTTCTCTTACTTTTCTTAGTGGTATTTAGTGCCAGTTTATCAGAAAGTGACGATTTTGTTCTCTCTGACTTGTTGGATGGAAACAGTGCTTGTTCGCAAATGTTTTATGCGATATTCCAATTTTGCACATAAGTTAAATTCGCAACTTTGGATGGAAACCCATTAATGTATCTTAAAATGTAACCTTGCTCTCACTTGAAATGTGTCCCCACATTAACAGGGTGGCCACGGGTTCTTAAAAAGTCTTAACATGTTTTAAATAAAGTTTTCCTAATAAAAGGCCTTAAAGTCTTTAATGTCTTAAATTCAGATTTGATGGGTCTTAAATATTTTCGGTCCCAGTTCCGCAAAAATTTCTCCAGTCTTACGGACCCAGTGACTGTTTAAAATCATTGGACAGACAGATTTCCCCCCCACTGTAGTTACTGCTACAGTTAGCTGACCAGCCTCCTAGCTAGTTTAAAATGGGTTAATGCAAGTTTACTTAAAAATGGCTCTAGAATTTTACTTTCTGATTTTATTACATTCAACGTAAACAGCGATTGGTAATGGACAGTGTATTTCTGGTATCAAGGTCGCGCTATTTATGCTTGCGCTGCCTGTTTCTTTGTAAGACTTTTATGGAGAAATCAAATCAAATGAGTGTATGAAATGAGCAAAAGAGCTGAACGGGACACAAAGAAACTCACAGAAGAAACTACTGTACGGTAAAATTCAAAATGTTAAGATTTTTATTTATAACATGATGTAGGTAAGCAACATACCATGGCAAGGGCGCTAAATGACGAATATTCTCACGGTTGCAAATGTTACATTGATTTTAATTCAATAAACAAGTAGTTGAGTAGTCACGTAGTCACGTAATTGGGTTACTTACATTTTAGACACAGTATTGACTGTTTTGTTCTGTTTCACCAACTAAAATAGTTCCAAACAAAGATCACAGCAGAAGTATAGCGCAATCTCCAAGCAACACACAGCGGTGTTTTGTTACTGAATGATTCAGCGAACGGTTGAATGAATGAGTCACTAGACTCACTCATTAAGTGACTTACCGCCACCTACTGGCAGGGTTAGTATGTTTAAACCCCCCCCCAACATTTCCATTTTGTATATTCAAAATTGCATTTAAAACATTAATCTCATAACATTAATGCCGTTGTAATTGTGCAATGTTTATGAATTTGTTTGATAACAGCCTTAGTGTAAATTGAATCTATTGATCAATTGTAAGAATTTAACATGAAATATGATGCATACATTTAATAAGGTTTTTAAAAAATGGCCTTTATAAAAGTAAATAACATCCTGAGGTTAATATCAAAAATATGCAGATAAATGTAAAAGCCGACAGAACACAGATAAAATATTGCTTCGGAATAAATTGTTTACACCACCAGAAATCTTGGTCATGCTGTGCTACTGGAACGTTCGCTCCCTGAAAAATCCCACAATGCACCGCAAAAACTAGGGAGCATCGGCGCTCACTATGCTCCCTTACCGGAAATAACGTCACATTTCTGAAGCGTCAACTCAAAAAATATAATGACACACGATAGAAGATTTTAAAAGACAAACCGTTTTTTTGTATATTTCAACATAAACACACATCGCTAGACAGGAATTTAACACATCTAATTAACATATATAATTAATATTCGGCTGAAATGTTGTAAGAACATGTAACAGAACGATGTGTTTAAAGAGAATAATAAATAATATAAAAATTAGATTGGTCCTGCCTGTTAGTCCTTGAATTTGAAGTTAACCAAGGTGTGGGAACCCTGTGACAGGCTGTATGTTCAGGGTGCTGAGGGAGAGAAGTTAGTGGTTCCAGAACCAGTAAGACTTGAGGTGTTGCAGTTGGGGCATTCGGTGCCGTGGGCAGGACACCTGGGGCAGCAGAAAACGCTAGCCAGAATTGCCAGTAGATTTTATTGGCCAAGGCTCTACATGGATGTAATGGATTTTTGCAGATCATGTCCAGAGTGTCAACTGGTAAGCCCAGCTAAGAAAGGTGATCTCTATTGCTGTAGCTCTCGCCTCTAATCAGTCTTCCTATTATTGATGTCCCATTCTCTCGAATTGCTATGGACATTGTTGGTCCGTTGGAAAGGTCTAGTACAGGGAATCGGTTTATTTTAATGGTTGCAGATTACGCAACTAGATACCCTGAAGCATTTCCCCTGAAAAACATAAAGACGAGACAAATTGTTAATGCCCTGATTCAACTTTTTTCGCCGGTAGGTATACCCAGGGAAGCCATTACAGATCAGGGAACAAATTTTACGTCTAAACTAATCAAGCAAGTGTATTCTATGCTGCGTATACATCCTATTCAGACCACACCTTACCATCCTCAGACTGACAGAATGGTCAAAATATTCAGTCAGACATTAAAATCAATGCTGCGCAAGTTTGTGTCTGAAACAGGTGCTGACTGGGACCACTGGCTGCCTTACCTGATGTTTGCCTACAGGGAAGTCCCACAGGCATCCACGGGATATTCACCCTTTGAGTTACTGTACGGTCGTCAGGTTCGTGGGCCACTGGATGTCTTAAAGTAGGCTCGGGAAGCAGATAACGGAAGTGAGCACACAAACATCTTAACTTATGTCATCAAGATGCGGGAGAAGATGAATTCCTTGGTGGAGATGGTGAGGAGTAATATGACAAAAGCACAGCAAAAGCAGTGGCATGACCAATCAAGCAGGAGTAGAACTCTTTTACCGGGGCAAAAAGTCCTGCTTCTGCTTCCCACATCAGACAGCAGCTTATTGGCCAAATGGCAAGGGCCATATGAAGTGGTACGGAAATTGAGCTCTACCAATTGTGAAATCCTTCTACCTGATCGTCGAAAGAAGTATCGAGTGTTTCATATTAACCTTCTACGACCCTGGCATGAGAGAAAAGGCTCGTGGTCTGAACAGTTGTGGGCAAGGAAAGTGGATGAAGAGGAGGAAGTAGAGAAGCAGTACTTCCCTGTGGATAAAGAAGTGCTTACCTTCCCAGCAGTTGATCATTTGACAACCAAGCAGCAGAGAGAATTCCAAAAATGGGTACCAGAGGGTTTGTTCAGCGACAAGCCAGGTAAAACAAATCGTCTGCAGCATAACATTAGACTTCTTAAAACAGAGCCCATCAGACAAACACATTGTAGAGTGCCTGCCCATCTGGTACCTGCCTTGAAGGAGGAAGTGAAAGTGATGCTGGACTTAGAGATCATTGAACCATCCAGGAGTGAATGGTGCAGTCTGGTTGTTTTTGTTCCAAAGAAAGACGGTACACTCAGATTTTGTGTGGATTTTTCAAAGCATAATGCAGTCTCAGCTTTTGATCCATATCCAATGCCAAGAGTCGACGAGCTGATTGAGCGCCTAGGCAAAGCAAAGTACTTAACAACGCTCGACTTATGCAAAGGATACTGGCAAGTGCCACTGACGGAATCTGCTAAAGAGCTGACTGCTGTTCGTGTTCCTTCAGGGCTGTATCATTTCCGGTTTATGCCGTTTGGCTTGCTGGGGGCAGCAGCTACATTTCAGCACCTTGTAGATCAAGTTCTCAGAGGAGTGGACAGTTTTGCTGCAGCTTATATTGACGACATTGTTATCTTCAGCGCCACATGGGATTAACATCTGGGGCACCTTGCTGAAGTGTTTGATAGAATCCAACGGGCTGGTCTAGTCGTCAATGCAAAAAAAGTGCCAGATTGCTAAGCCAGACGTCACCTACCTCGGCTATGTGTTGGGAGGAGGATCCATCAGACCACAGGTAGATAAGGTGCAATCTATCTTGTCATGTGTACCTCCAACGACAAAGAAAAGTGTGAGATCTTTCTTAGGCTCGAGCGGCTGGTACAGAAGATTTGTTCCCAATTTCACCAGCAGAGCTGCAGTACTAACTGATCTAACTCGGAAGAGTAGTCCTGTAAGAGTCAAGTGGACACCAGAGTGTGAGCAAGCTTTTCAAGACTTAAAGTCTTGCTTGTGTAAATCTCCTGTCTTGCAAAGCCCTGATTTTGACCTCCCTTTTGTAGTACAGACAGATGCGTCTGAGCATAAACTAGGTGCTGTACTGTTGCAAAGCGAAGGACCAGATCGCCATCCTGTACAGTATATCAGCAGAAAACTGTTCCCTAGAGAAGCTAACTACTCTACAATTGAGAAAAAGGCCCTAGCCATGAAGTGGGTTTTGGACACTCTAAAATATTATCATATTGGAAAAGACTTTGTTTTGGAGACTGATCATAGAGCTCTAGAATGGCTTAACAAAATGAGAGACAGTAACGCAAGGATTGCACGATGGTATCTTTCTAGGGGTGGAACGGTTCAACTTACTCACGGTTCGGTTTGTATCACGATTTTAGAGTCACGGGTTCAGTATGGTTCGGTATGTGCTATGTTTAGGGAAAAACAATACTGTCAAATAAAAATAAAGAAAATAAGAATAATCTATCTAACTACAAGCAACAGCACAAATAAATACAATAGAGTAAAGATACAAATAAACAGTAATTTTTAGTTTTTTTTTAGGTAGGTCTAACATTAGTTTTTAGGTACAGAAATTGAATAAAGTAATGAAATGTAAAACAGCATTGCATATTTGACTGTATAAATTAAAGACTAATCTTTATTAAAGTTACAAAAGCTATTCAATCAAGAGCAGTGAGTGATTTCTTTGTTGTTGCTGTTTGATTAATATTAAAAGAGTGCTGTCACTTTAAGAGAATGCACTGATACAGTA
>NW_015667316.1:115079-117116 GCF_001515625.1 Sinocyclocheilus rhinocerous
GTTGTGTTTCCATGTTTTATGGGGACATTCCATAGACATAATGGTTTTTATACTGTGCAAACTGTATTTTCTATCCTACACCAACCCTACACCTAAACCTACCCATCACAGGAAACTTTATGCATGTTTAGATTTTCAAAAAACTTCATTCTTTATGATTTATAAGCTTGCTTCCTCATGGGGACCTATCCTTGTGGGGACATTTGGTCCCCATTGTCACTACTCGATCCGTACCGGAAACACGATTTGTACTGCGCATGCGCGGAAATGCGTCTACTTCCTGTCTGTATGACGAAACAATTTACGGCAATTTTGGGTAGTTATAATAATACTGTTGTTATAATACTAATAATAATGTATTGTTTTCATGTGTTGACCGGTACCGGAAATAGTCCTTTACTAGTGATTCTCTTAATATAAATACACCTTTTTTAAAAATAAAATATATCGATTAAATTTGCACAAATTAAATCAATTCAGTAAAATGAAATAAAAGAAAACAAATAGTTTACATTTGCTAGACTCTATTTGAGTAATACAGATGAGTATATAAGTGTGTTTTACATTTAATTATTAATTTTCTAAAGATATGTTTTACTTATTTCAGCATACTTTAACAAATGTCTGCATCTAAGAAACACAAAAATATTTTTTTTCAAATGATTTATTCATAAATGAATTCATTTATTCCCTACCCCCCTCCCTCCCTCATACCATGCCAAACAAGTACAGCTTTGCGGTTATTATTGCAGACACCTCAGCTGCCATCTTAGATTGCATAGGTTCCGCAATCACCCACTTGGTGTACAGGTCAGTCATGGTAAGGACATACTTGTTGTTGCGTGCAGTTTCTGGCAGTGGTCCAATCAGATCCAAACCAAGCACCTCCCAAGGTTCTTTTACCTGCATGGCACAAAATTAGCATCAACCAAATGCTGGTAAAACTGTACACAAGGTTGAGACTAGCTTGTTAATCTCATCAGTTTGCTAAAACATTGTATGCAGTACCTTAATAGAATGCAAGACTGGCACAACAGTCTTGATGGGGTCATTCAACTGGCAGCGGTGACAGGATCTGACCTAAAAGCAACACAATTTTTTTGAACAAAATGTCAAGAAAAACAGCCACTTGATATAAGTTGGTGATGACAATAAATATAACTTCTAAATCAAGGAGGTATCTAACAATCAGAGGTGGCAAAAATGGACATATTCTTAAGTATAGATACTTGCAAAGAAAAAAAACTGGTAAAAGTAGAAGTGAAAATAAAGTACCACATATGTAGTACATTACCCATTCTTTCACATCCTGGATAATTGTAGGCCAATAGTAGCCAGCAATAACCCTGTTTTGAGTGCCTCTGACGCCACTGTGATTGATAGTCCCAGGGTTATTGTGGCACTCCGTAAGAACAGACCTCTTCTCTTCCTCTGACAGGACAACTAGCCGCATGTACTGCCTACTGGGGCCGACGTAGAAGGGTCTGTCATCTATTTTAATTGGAAAAAAGAAAAAGTCAGAAGAAGCTGCAATTCAATGTAAAAAGATCAAATTACATATCCAGATATAGGAGCTAAACAAGTACAGTGAACGTAGCTTGATATTAAAAAAAAAAAATTTTATTAAGCACATGGACCAGGTTGTAACAGAGTCAATTCTCTTTTTCATTATAAAATATTTCGGTACTAATAGTTACCTTTGATGATAAAATTCGTCGACGCCCGTCTAACCTTCCGACGATTTGCAGAATTGTCAGGAATTTCTCCTTTTAAGAGAAATTCTTGAACCTGTATATAGAATGCAAAATAATCCATATCGCTAGACTGTCGTAAAAACGTTGGCGGTGACAGGAAGTGGAAGCAATTTCGCGCATGCGCAGTACAAATCGTGTTTCCGGTACGGATCGAGTAGTGACAGTTATAAACAGTTTAGGTACATCACAGGAGATGTCAGCATATCTCACACTAAAAAATTTGAATTAAGCACGTGGTCCAGGTTGTAACAGAGTCAATTCTCTTTTTCATTATAAAATCTTT
>NW_015667317.1:0-780 GCF_001515625.1 Sinocyclocheilus rhinocerous
GTGCTAAGTGAGTGAACATCAAAGATCACACAACAGAAGCGCGCGCGCTCTTTCTCTCGCTCTCTCTCCCTACCGTTAAGTAACTTGTGCATTGTTTTACTTACTTGTTTTTGACATATCCGACCGAACTACAAACTTTCCAGTGATGTCTGTGAGAAAGGTATATTCACTCGACAAGCTCGCGCATCTGCGCCGCCGCGCGCTCAATCCACTCAGCGCGCTTTTTTTTTATCAACTCGCGCACATCAGCTATACAGCCGTTAATACTGAATGTTTAACATTATATTCATTGCATACATATACTTCATAGACATCTTTAATCTCTAATAACTCCATTCTGCTGTCTGTTGTCCGTTGTTGCTGTCGGTGTTTCAGTGCTTTGGTATCGGGGCATCCCTAATATAAATATATTTTAACTGGTTTATTAAATTTATTGCTAGGGACAATTCAGTAGTCACTGGATATTGGTATGGTGTGAAGAGGAAGGTTGGAAAAACACAGGAATGATGGTGCAGCCACAATAGCACATCATTGTGATGTCGTTTATTTCCAGTGTCCACAGTCCCAAAGTGCACAAATTTACAAAATTAGGACAAATAAACAAACATACACACACAAAAAATATTTACAAAATATTAGTGCTGTCAATCGATTAAAAAAAAATTACTAATCAATCGCACATTTTTTTCTGAAATTAATCACGATTAATCCTACCTAACATTAAAGGGGTCATATGATGCGATTTCAAGTTTTCCTTTCTCTTTGGAGTGTTACAAGCTC
>NW_015667317.1:841-1059 GCF_001515625.1 Sinocyclocheilus rhinocerous
CCTAATATTTAACCAACCATTGACGCCATTCAACATTACAGTATAATTGAGAGATATCAATTTGAACAATTATTAGAATTTTAAAAATAACAACTTTTACTTTAAGTGAACTTAAAACAGTCTTCACATAAACCCATTACAATAAATGTCATATATACAGGGCTCCAAACTGCGGCTAAAGGCTGATTTATACTTCTGCGTCGGACCTACGCCGTAGC
>NW_015667318.1:0-1569 GCF_001515625.1 Sinocyclocheilus rhinocerous
TCTCAGAATTCTAAGTTTATATCTTGCAATTGCGACTTTTTTTCTTAGAATAACGAGTTTATATCTTGCAAATGTGACTTTTTTTCTCAGAATTCCGAGTTTATATCTCGCCATTCTGACTTTTTTCTCAGAATTCTAAGTTTATATCTTTCAATTGCGACTTTTTTTCTCAGAATAACGAGTTTATATCTCGCCATTCTGACTTTTTTCTCAGAATTCTAAGTTTATATCTTGCAATTGCGACTTTTTTTCTCAGAATAACGAGTTTATATCTCGCCATTCTGACTTTTTTCTCAGAATTCTAAGTTTATATCTTGCAATTGCGACTTTTTTTCTCAGAATAACGAGTTTATATCTTGCAAATGCGACTTTTTTTCTCCAAGTTTATATCTTGCAATTGCAACTTTTTTCTCAGAATTACGAGTTTAGATCTCGCAATTCAAACTTTTTTCTCGCAATTGCGATTTTATATCCCCCAATTCTGAGAAAAAAAAATCTGATTTGTGAGAAAAAAAGTCGCAATTGGCGAAAACAGGCTTCCATAAATATCTGATGTTAACTATAGACTGAAAAGTGAAAGATTGAGGAGTGTCGCACCTTTGCAGGCTCGGCGGTGTGTGATGGGTTTGCCCATGTCTCTGTAGAATCCCTCTTTGCAGTAATGGCAGTGGCGTCCAGCGGTGTTGTGTCTGCAGTTCATACACACTCCTCCGCTCTTACGGCCCGACAGCTTATACAACTCCATGTTAAAGCGACAGCGCCGCGCGTGCAGGTTACAATTGCACGCTATAAAGAAAGACAGGGTGAACATGTTATCGATGGAAGTTACATATCACGCATATGTGCATATGGTGTTTTCTCAAAAAGATGATTGTTTGAGACATACAATATAATTAAAAGGATTTTACAGTCTGACACTGCAGGAGAAGCTTTAGATCTCCACATGAAATGTTTTATTATCTATTTTTTTAGTAAGTCATCTGTTGAAACTAGAAAACAAAACACTGATCTGAGGAACCTTTAATGAAACAAACTTTATTAGTCTCCAAAGAACCATACAACAACTCAAGATCTCTAAGCCAAAAAAGGCCTTTATATGTACTGACCCTTTATTTTTCAAGTCAACATGAAACAAGGTTTGCAACCCATTTTACTTCTATAATCTGATTATTTCACAGTGTTTTCAGAGTGTTGGACTAAATAGCTATTTTAATATTGGTTAAAATAAACTAAAAGCACACATGGCCTAAATGACGTCAAGCAAAAAGGGATACTGTTTCTGAAGTGGAGCATAAGTTATTACGATTTGATGAAAAATAGTAAAAATAAAAATAAAAATATAAAAATGAATAAATAACATACACTGAGGAATCATTCAAAATAAAACTAGGAACATGAATTAAGAAAGTAAAAATAGGTTTAATTTTGATTTCATGCTGACTTCTGAGACATAAAAACCATAGATCCGGAGCAAAATGTAGTCGTGTATAATTATGTATGTGTATAAATATATTATTATTATATATAACTATTATATATATATATATATATATATATAAACACACACGC
>NW_015667319.1:0-9340 GCF_001515625.1 Sinocyclocheilus rhinocerous
CAAAGAAGCTATGGGGCAACACCGCTACCGGACCTATACAGGCCGCTTCTCTCTTTCAAGTTCGCTCTCGTTCTGTCTACTCGTGCGCTACCACCCAAAAGGGGCGGAGCTAACCTTTCACCTTACCAATTAAGAATCATTCAGGAACTTTATTTTTCCTTTTTACTTGTAGAGTGATGTTTCTGCATATTTTTCTTTCCTTTCTAAATATTATAGCAATAATAATTAGATAAAATTTCAATGAAATATTAGTGACCTAGATTAATGATCTGGGTTACACTCTCCCCTCTTGAATGTATGCAGGTCCCTCTGCATGCTTGAATTCAGATGGTTTCAACTGGAGAGTAATTTTTTGAGGGATTCAGGTCTTCCAAAAAGGTAGTAATTGCAGTACTCAGACTGGAGAACAGGGACTGAATAACTAAACTGGAGCAAACTAGGAGCATAGTCTGGGGTCTGTTTTTTTTAAATCTCCTCCCCTCCCTCATGTTATGCTGTATTTCTTCCTAAATTCCCTGTCCTCCTGTCCTGTCTACCCCCTTGTCATATTGTATGTATGGACAGGTGGATGGCTAATTTCGCTGGTACTGACCAGTGACAATAAAGGGCTACTACTACTAAACTGAGAGGATTGCCCAGTTGCGGGTAATTAAGTCTTTTTGGAGGTTCACATTGTCTTCTCGAACGTCTGAGACTTTCCGTTTCAGTTGCTTCACTCTCGTTCTCTTGAGACTCTCTGAAAATGCTACTTTCTCTTTGGGTGGAATGGTTACTTCCTTCATCTTTCCTACTTGAATTTTCAGATGATTCACTATCAGTATCTGGTTTCTCTTGATCTGTCATCTGAGCAATTTCCATTTCAGATTCATCAACTGAGCTTTCATCAAGAACTTCAACTTCAGGCAGATCTGATAGGCTGCTCTCTACCGGTTGCTCTAAAGTAGGATGATCGGCCTCCTATGCATTAAAGGATTCCTCATCAGGTAAGTTTCCTTTATTAACAGGTTCTGTCGAGATAGGACGTCCTTCATCCTTTTCCATCACAGGTTTAACAACAGGTAAGTGGACTGCTCTTCTACTTTTGTTAGAAGAGATAGGTTCTGAGTTAGACAGAATTCTGGTTTCAATCTCGAAGAACTTTCCAGGGTCATAATAATCCACTGGATCATGGTCTGACTCTGAATGTTCACTCAAGCTTTCAGACTCTTCAGGTTCCTCAGCACACTGGGCTCTAGTTCTGGGTTTCCGCATCACTTTTCTTTCAACAAGCACATCAGGTGCATTTGTCGACAGGAATCCACAAGGCAGCAGCAGATCCCTGTGCAGAGTTCTCAGAGGTCCATCTTTTCTTTCGGGTTTAACCGTGTAAACCGGTAAGTCACCTGCTTTCTTTGTCACCACGTAAACTTCAGGTTCCCACTTATCCGCAAGCTTGTGTTTGCCTTTCAGACGAACATTTTTCACAAGTACACGATCACCAACTTCAAGAGTGGAGGTAACAACATGTTTGTCATACCTCTTCTTGTTTCGTTCCGCTACCTTTGCAGCGTTTTTTGTTGCAACCTTGTAGCTTTCTTCCAGTCGGTTCTTGAGACCTTGGACGTACTTGGAGTGGGATTCAGATTGTCCATCCACAGGTAAACCAAATGCAAGGTCAATTGGTAGTCGCGGTTGTCTCCCGAACATTAGTTCATATGGAGAGAATCCGGTCACATCACTCTTCGTGCAATTGTATGCATGCACTAGAGGTTTGACATAATCCTTCCATCTTGATTTTTCCTTGTTGTTCAAGGGCACTAGAGGTTTGACATGATCCTTCCATCTTGATTTTTCCTTGTTTTTCAAGGTTCCTAGCATCTGTAGAAGTGTCCGATTAAAGCGTTCTACCGGATTTCCTCTCGGATGGTAGGGGGTGGTTCTAGTCTTGGATATTCCTGCCACTTTGCACAGTTCTTTAATCGTGCGAGACTTGAAGTCTGTACCTTGGTCGCTATGGAGTTTTTCGGGGAATCCGTAGTGCACCAGAAAATTATCCCATAAACACCTGGCTACTGTCTGGGCTTTCTGATTCCGTGTTGGTACCGCCACGGCGTACTTGGTGAAATGATCGGTTATCACCAGTATGTCCTTGGTGTTACTTCGGTCCGGCTCCAGTGACAGGAAATCCATACAAACTAGCTCCAGCGGTCTGCTGGTTCTGATGTTCACCAGTGGAGCGGCTTTCTCTGGCAGAGTCTTTCGTCGAACACAACGCTCGCAGGTTTTGATCTTCTTTTCTACTGCTGAGGACATCTTAGGCCAGAAGAATCTCGATCGAACAAGGTCGAGAGTTCGCTCAATCCCCATGTGACCCATTTCATCATGGAGTTCTTTCAAGACCATATCACGAAGATCAGCCGGCAGTGCTAGTTGGAACGATAAGTCTCTGTGCTCTTGTCTCCTTCTGAACAGTATGCCATTTCTCAACTCCAGACGATTCCATTCTTTGAACCATGGAATTAATTCAGGTGGAATGGTCTCGAGACAGGGCTTTTCTTTGGATTCTAGTTGTTGGATGACTATTCCAACTTCTGGATCCGTTCTCTGCCTTTCCCGCAGGTTTCCTTCAGACAGTTGAGGAATCTCTGTGATCTGGTAAGCATCATCCTGTTGAAATGCTTGAGGTAAGGCATCCACATCAACAGTTAGGGACTTCACTAAGGTCACTGAGAAGTGTAAAAGATCAGGATCGTCACAGGACTGACCAATTTGATGACGCTCACAGATAGCTTTCACGGCTTCTTCTGAAACAACCATTAATGGTTCTTCTGTCAGGTGCTGGTGAGTGAACTGTCTAATTCTTTCCCTCTCTTTCTGTGTCTCCAGGTCATCTGGAATTTCTGCTTGCGGCCGTCTAGAGAGTCCATCCGCATCCTGGTTTCTACTCCCAGCTCGGTACTGTATCTTGAAGGTGAACGTTGATAAACTTGACAACCATCTGTAGCTGGTGGCGTCTAATTTTGCGGAAGTCAAGAGGTAGGTCAATGGGTTACTGTCAGTTATCACCGTGAATTCAGCCCCATACAAGTAATCATTGAACTTGGTCGTCACGGCCCATTTCAAGGCCAAAAATTCCAACTTGTGGGCAGGGTACTTTGACTCGCTCCGGGTAAGTCCTCTACTTGCGAAGGCGATGACTCTCATCTGTCCATCTTGCTCTTGGTATAATGCTGCACCAAGGCCGGTGGTGCTGGCATCTGTGTGCAACACATACGGGAGTTTGGGGTTGGCAAATCCCAATACTGGAGCAGAGGTGAGTTTTGCAATGACAGTATCAAATGCCCCTTGACAATCTTGAGTCCATCGTTCTCCAAACTGTTCCTTCGGATTGAAGTACTGCTTTTTCTCGTCTGTCTTTTTTTTGCGACTTTTCTGCAGTGGAGGGTACCCAGCAGTGAGATCATTAAGGGGCTTCACAATTTTCGAATAATCTTGTACAAACCTCCGATAGTAACCAGAGAATCCGAGAAAAGATCTGAGCTCCTTAAGATTCTTCGGCCTCGGCCAGGTTTTAAGGGCTTCGACCTTTGCTGGGTCAGTTTCAACTCCGTGCTGGGATACGATGTGGCCCAAGTATCTGACAGATGTTTGGCAGAACTTACACTTCTCAGGTGAGAGTTTCAGTCCGAATTCCCTTAACCTCTGGAGCACTTGAAGTAGCCGAGCTTCATGTTCTTCCAGAGTTCTCGAGAAGACTATTAAATCATCAATGAACACGAGCACTTCCTTCCGATTGAGATCTCCCATACAGCGTTCCATCAATCGCTGAAACGTGCCAGGTGCATTTGAGATTCCTTGCGGCATCCTGTTAAATTCCCAGAAGCATAATGGGCATACGAAGGCCGTCTTCTGCTTATCAGACTCTTCCATTTCAATTTGATAGTAGCCCGACTTGAGGTCAAGGACTGAAAACCATCTTGATCTGGTTAAGACTGAAAAGCTTTCTTCCAAGTTAGGAAGGGCGTATGCGTCCTTGATTGTCTGGGAGTTTAACTTCCTGAAATCAATGCACAATCTCACAGAATTGTTCTTCTTTCGCACCACAACTATAGGAGATGAGAAGGGAGATTCGGACTCTCTAATAATACCAGCTTCAAGGAGTTCTTGAAGATGCTTCCTGACAGCATCCACATCTTGTGGGTGAATTGGTCGAGCTCTGTGCTTGAATGGCGTTTCATCACTGAGCTTTATCCTATGTTTTACTTGGTCAGTGTGACCATAATCCAGATCATGTAATGCAAATACATCAGACATGGAGTTCAACAGTGATGTTATTCTCTTTTTCCACTCTGGTGTCAGAGGAGAATCTCCAAAGTCAATTGGAATCTTGGGAGGAATTGGGCCCATCTTCTAACTTTTAGCATCAACTTTGGAAAACTCTTTCTCCACTCACTGGACTGCATGGACTTCAGCTATCACAGTCTTCGGGGGAATTACTAAGTCAGTTTGAGTGTCATTTTTCAATACGACAGGTAACTGCACAAAGCGTTGCCCTGAAGGTAGACTGTGCAGGCAGCTTGCCACTAAAAGAACACCAGGTAAAGAGGACGTTCTAGGTGGCTCCACTGACACCCACTTCTCAAAGAAAGGCCCTTTCACTTGAACAAGTCCATCCAGAACTACGGTGCATCCTGCCGGTACAACCTCTTGTTGGTTCCCCTTCAGTTTTACAGATCCCACAGATCAACTGGAAGCTTGCTGTTTCCTCTTCTCCAGTATATTTATCACAGCTTGATAGCCATAACAATGTGACTTGAGAATAGTTCCGTTCCCTTGTGTGCAGTTGGTGTATAACACATTCAGTGAATTGGTACCGATTAGGATCTGTGGTATGTTTGTCAAGTCAGGAACTATCAGAGCTAAGGTTGGGACTTCTGCTTCCACCCCAAGGAAATGCTTGGGAAACCGCAAGTTAAGCTCGACATAACCCAAATAGGGTACGGCTTGTCCATTGGCTCCCTCAACTTCTAGAAGATGCTCCAAGGTTTTCATGGGGTGCTTTCACAAGTATTTGTCATAGTAGGACTTAGGAATGGTTTTCACCTGCGATCCGGTGTCTAGGAGGCGGTTAACTTCTCTCCCTTCAATTTGGATTCTAGCGGTGCACCTTGTTCCTACTAATCCAGTAGGTAATCCACAACATGGAGACTCGTGAGCATGCTGGTGAAACAGATATTCATTCTTCTTAGGGCATTTTTCTCTTCTTCTAGTCTCTGTCCGCCCCGTGACAGAGACAGATTTCAGTTTAAAGGCCTCAAGTTGGTGGCATTCTGGAGGTCCCATTTGGCCTGTCGCTCTCTTAACTCACGCCACTTCTCTTCAACCTTGCGAGGGTTCGGATCATTCTCACAGTTAACAGCAAGATGTCCATCGTCTCCGCAATGGAAGCAATAACCAGGACGGGGTCGGTTGTGCAACTGCCCGGTGGGTTTAAAACTCTTGTTCATCTCAGTTTCTGTCAAATTGGGTCGGTATTTTGCAGGGAAAGTGTTCAAAGCTGGAGACCTCTCTTGACATTCCCCTTGAAATCTCGGAACGAGATGAGCTTGAAGCTCAGCTATCTGCTGTCTCAACTCAGAAATGTCATCCACATTGGGGCTGCTCTTTTCTTTGCGAACAGGCTCGGTTTTCATCATGGTAATCTGTGTTTGAAGTTTTGCAATTTCCCTCTTCAGGCTTTCAACTTCAGACTTTTCAACTTTGCTTTTAGACTTGGCTGATTTCTGCTTTACACTTAACTGACATGGCTCTACTTCATTTGACTCATCAGGTTCATCACTGCAGTACACAAACTGTTGATTAATTGCTGTCCGTAACTTGAGTGGAACAGGAGCATGTCTGTTTAGTCCAAGGTGCTTCCTCATCCTTTCTTCTTTAAGAGATTGTTTATCTTCCGCAGTGCGGATGAGCACCACAAGTTCAGCAAAAGAAGGGGGTGTGGCTCTCTTTCCTTCTAGTTGTAGATCGATGATTAAGCTGTTGTCCCAGCAACCTCTGCAAAATTGCTTGAGGAGACAACGGTTCCTTTCAGCTTCAGCAACACCATCTCGTCTAATCGCAGTGCTCAGCATTACATGAAGACGGTGAAGGTAGGTGGATGGTTTTTCTCCTTGATTTTGCAGGGCACCAATGAACTTTGCAAACAATTCATCTCCATCTTCCACTGAGCCATAAACAGACTCCAACAGTTTCAAACACTCTAAGGGCAAAGCATATGGGCCGATGTGCTTGACGACATGCGAGGCAGGAGGTAGCAGACTGTCAAGGATTTTCCCAGTCTTGTGCAAATCAGAGAGGGACTGATCGTTCAATAGAAAGTCCACAGTCGCACGCCAGGTGTCAAAATCTGGTTCATGGCTGGGGCGAGGAATTCTTCCTGAGAAGGCTTTGAGACAAAAGGAAACATGTGAAGAAGACATGGTTCTTACCACGTGCTCCATCACTACTCGTTGAATTCCCGGCGGATTCAAAGCACTGGTAGGTATGTTCAAGGACATGGTCTCGGCAACACTGGCATCAGGGCTCCTAGGTTGGTAAGGTGATTTTGCCGGTGTGTTCTCCTTGGCAGGGTTTTCTGGTTCTCTCGTAAGCATACTGCTGTCATACACAGGCTGTTCCATTTCTGGCTCAGGTCTTGAAGATTCATTTTCTGGAAACATCAATGCAGAAATCTTTTGCAGTTCACTCTGAAGCACTTCCTGCAGGGTTTTCCCGCTGTCTCGGGCGATGGCCTGCAGGTTCTCCAAGTAACCTTCAGTGACATTGCTACTTGTTGCAGGGGTGTACACACTCCCCAAGCTGCGCACATGGAAAACAACGTTATCATCTAACATGCTTCTGATGGACATAGGCAGTGAGGACTTAAAATTTTGCATGGCAGAGTCATGAGAGAATTCCACAATGGCACTGCGGTGGTGCTCAGAGTTGGGATCATTAATAACTAAGTTGCGCTTGATGGATCCATATTTCATTAGGTAGGTTTCTAATTCTTGATCTGGATCAGAGAGGGTTAAGCCACTCACAATGACTGCTTTCTGGACATTAACGTTTTCACGTTTCACTATTTCCATGACTGATTTTCTATGAAGTGAGAGGGAGTTTACTTTTTGATTTAATCTCTTTACCACTTATTGTGGTTATCAAATTTATTTATAACTATTACACTATGATGTATTTTTGCTCCTGGCTGGCTACTCGCCAAGTTTCATGTAACGCACTGAGTAGCGTTTGGTTCACAATTACTAAGTTACAATGTGACCACAACTTTGGTACAGCGGTAACTACGTGGGATTGCTTGGACCAGAAATCAGAAGACAAGTGTCGACTCACTAGAGCAAAAGGTAAGCAAAAAGTATAATAGTATTACCTATTTCGAGGGTCAGTCAATTAATAACACAGTTCAAAAGAATAGTCAGTTACTGGAAAAATAGTATATTGTTTTGATTGATTATCCTTTCACTTGGATTACTACCCTTTTGAAATTGCAATTAGATCAAAAATAACCAAAACACAATTACAACAACAAATAAATTGAATAGTAAAACCCCAAAGTAACAAAAGGATATCAAAATTTAAAGGAAAAAAAACAACAACGTTTTGTCATTGACGTTCAGATTCAACGACAATCTATAGATTGTCGTCTCAGATTCAACCACTTCTATAACTGTCTCACTTCTATAACTGTCTGGTTCAGCTCAGCTACCAAATCTGACCTCAGAAGACTACAGAGGGTAGTCCGGACTGCTGAGCGAATCATTGGTACAACCCTCCCTTCTCTCCAAGAACTGTACTCATCCAGAGTGAGCAAAAGGGCTGGCAAAATCACTCTGGACCCCTCACATCCAGCACACTCACTCTTTGAACTGTTGCCATCTGGTCAACGCTACAGAGCCCTGAGCACCAGAACGACCAGACACAGGAACAGTTTCTTCCCACAGGCCATCCATCTCATGAACACTTGACAATAACTGTGGAACACACACTATTTATTCACCTCAATGTCCAGTTAAGTTTCAGATGCAAAGTCACAAGTCTCAATGTCCAGTTCAGTTAAAAAAAAAAAAGTAAAAAAATATAGCAATGTTCATCAAAAAGGGGAAAAATTCAGTCCACGAAGAAAGGAAAAAAAATGTTTGATCCAGGGAAAATCCAGGCAGCAAAACTTGGAAAAACTCTAAACAAATATAGTTTGGTCCTTCCAGATCGACAAATTTCACTCTTTTTCTCCGTTTCCAGGCACGAAATTATGGGATGGCTCGCCAGTCCAAACCGGAATACGAGTATTCAGCAAGGACAGGATTCAGGATCACAATTCTCAACAAAGACAAAAATATATCAAAATAAAAAAAACACGGCCTTGACATCGACTCACTAGAGCAAAAGGTAAGCAAAAAGTGTAAGAGTATTACCTATTTCAAAGGTCAGTCAATTAATAACACAGTTCAAAGAATAGTCAGTTGCTGGAAAAATAGTATATTGTTTTTGACTGATTATCCTTTCACTTGGATTACTGTCCTTTTTTAAATTGCAATCAGATCAAAAATAACCAAAACACAATTACAACAACAAATAAATTGAATAGTAAAACCCCAAAGTAACAAAAGGATATCAAAATTTAAAGAAAAGAAAAAAAAAAAAATTTCAGATTCAGTTTCCAAATTACAAATAAGTTTCTGGAAATAAATTTCAAATACTCAAAATCAGTGTCTCAGTTTCAAAATGAGATTTTTTAGATTCAAGATCAAATTCTCAATTTCAAATTTCAGTTTTGAATTCAAAGTCTCAATGTCCAGTTAAGTTTCAGATGCAAAGTCAAAAGTCTCAATGTCCAGTTCAGTTTTTTAATGTTCATCAAAAAGTGGAAAAATTCAGTCCACGAAGAAAAGAAAAGAATTGTTTGATCCAGGGAAAATCCAGGCAGCAAAACTTGGGAAAACTCTAAACAAATATAGTTTGGTCCTACCAGATCGACAAATTTCACTCTTTCTCTGTTTCCAGGCACGAAATGATGGGATGGCTCGCCAGTCCAAACCGGAATACGAGTATTCAGCAAGGACAGGATTCAGGATCACAATTCTCAACAAAGAAAAAAATATATAAAAGAAAAAAAAACCCGGCCTTGGAAAAACAAAGCCAAAAACTATCATCAGTAACTTGTTCGAATAAACCATTTCAAATGACTAAAGCGTCTGCTTCAATTATTTGCATATACGCAACACATACATGCTAATCGTCATGTGCTCAATTACAACACTAGAGTACCCAGGTGAAAAAGAAATATATTTAAATTGTGCTTTTTCAG
>NW_015667320.1:0-1762 GCF_001515625.1 Sinocyclocheilus rhinocerous
TTGATGGTGCGAATTGAACAAAGAACTGCAAAGGGTTACACGGTCCGTGTAAACAATTCAAGTTTGGATTGTTGCGCCCGAATCTGATTTTTGAACTAACATAAAAAATTACTCATTATTCTGATTTTCCACTTCTCTGTTTTGCGCTCCCGGTTGGACCGTACCAGTGGCGTAGCGGGGGCTGGGGATGTGGATGTATTTACCCAGAACGCTGACTGTAGGTCAGGGGCGTAGCGTCTTGTATGCAGGGTATGCAGGTGCATATGGACCCGGGCGTGGTGTGGGCCTGCTGAGCCGAGGGAGAACCGAGGGGGAACCTTTAATTGAAACGAGGGAATGAATAGAGCCCTGCACGGGCCCGGCCCTTCCGAAAACTTATCAGAATATTCTCGGCCTGAGTCTGACCCGAGCCCGTGTCTTTTTTTCTCTCTCTCTTTCTTCCCCTTTACACAGCTGCTGTTGCAGCAAATAGGCTAGTCCAGTTTTGATTTTTAATGGCAAAGTGATTATATTTCTTTTCGTTTCTTTATTAAGTTAATTTAGAAATATGTTTGAAAATTTTATGTTTGTTAAATTCAAGATGTTGTTTTTTTAAGTAAGGACCAAGCGGCCAGCGGCGGACTGTTGAGCATATATGTTTGATCAATTTAGCCTTCTCAAATCAACATGACTTGCCTAAAATAGAATCTATAGACATAAAACACTTCATGCAATTCACAATATTAATTAAAAAAATTAACCTAGATAAATGTGTGCTGTTAGACGCATTTGACACGGAGAGTGGAAACTGAAGCGCGCTCTGCAGGACATGGAGGCGCCCAATCACTTGCATTTTTTTCTTAAGAGTGGAAACTTGGCATACGCCGTCATTTTTGTTCATAAAGGTAAGAGTAATACATCATTCGGAATTGTAAAGGGTCTACTTTTATTTGTGTGCACTCATAAACAATATCAACAAAAACCTGTGCTTTTGTAAAATTTTTAAGGAAAACAAACAGGATGCGCTTTCTGTTGTCTTGATCTTGAGCAGGAGCTTTACAATGATGAACCGAAACTCAGCGAATACTTGCCTCCTCACAGACATGATAAATATATCTAATAGAATGCTTTAAATACTTTGAAACAAAATAATTCAAATAGAATTGAAAAACTCTTTCATTATGTAGGCTAATCCATAAATATGTAGCTATTTCTCTCTAAAGGCGTGCATCCTGAGGAGATGAGTCAGGATCGTCAACTTCATCTTGTGACACTGACTCAGAAAATACTATTTCATTAATAAATAATTCAAATATCTCCTTAGTATTTTATTTATTTATTTATTTTTTGTTTGTTTTTGTTTTTTGGGCTTCTGTGCCAAGAGTGCGTTTGCATGCAGTACAAATAGCCTATGGCGGCATTTTAGTACCATATTGAAAAATAAGATTAACATAATATTTTAAGAATGAAGTCAAAATTACGATAATAAAATCAGGTTATAGGCCTATTGCGTGAAGTTAATGTGAGAATTCCACCTATACTCCGCCAAAATAAATAAATAAAATAAAATAAATAAATAAATAAAAATAAAAAGTCTGTTGCATCCAACCTGTCATTTTTCACATTTAACATAAAAAAACAGCAATAAAAGGTAGGCTCATTGACGTTTTTTTAAACTCTAATTGATCGATTTCATGAAACATTCGTTTGTATTAAATTATGATTTTTTCAACATGCATTCAAATATTTATTCATGTTTATTTCGTGCTGCAAATATTAAAGA
>NW_015667320.1:1960-2591 GCF_001515625.1 Sinocyclocheilus rhinocerous
ACATTTATTGTTTGTAGTATTTTATTATAAAGTTGACAGAAGGCTGACACTTTGTGTTTTAATATAAGTAACAAAGCACAAAGCTTATTGCGATTATTGGGTGGCTTGCGTGCTACAAATGATGAATGGACGTTAAATATTATTTCCAAGCATTTATACCGTAAATAAAACAGCTTGTGAAGACACCTAACGTTAATCACTTCAGAAAAATCAACAATAAGTTAACCGATTTGGAGCCAATAACGTTTGGGGGTCCCAATAAAAAATTTTGCATATGGGCCCGGGGCTGACTTGCTACGCCACTGCAGTAGGCTATAGCATACATCAATCTAAAACACGGCGCTCAAGTTTAAAGGAATTCAGCTTCTAAAAACAAGTCTCTAGACCTTGCTGTTTTTTTTTTTTAAAACTTCCACTGACCTGTCTCGCGACCAAAACACTATCTGTGTGAACCCAGTATTCTAATAGTAGCCGGCAGGTTTGGTTACGGTCCGACAAATACGTGAATGGGCCACATATGTTTTTTGTTTTGTTTTTTTACTTTGTGCTACATCATCGCCCCCTTTCGTTACCTCAGACGCCCCCCTAGATGTATGCAAAACAGACAATTATCTTTTATTGTAAAACGTGA
>NW_015667321.1:0-195 GCF_001515625.1 Sinocyclocheilus rhinocerous
TGATGTGCGATCTGACATTATCAAGTGTATCGCCAAATCACACACTGAGTGCACGCAACTCAAAATTCAAGGCATTCTAAATTGTAGACGGCAAAAATGCTTCTGTATGCTTTTTATATTTATATAATTTAATATAGTTAACTTAATCTATATCACACAAAGAGTACAGTTGTTCCGCAGATATCAGCATGAACA
>NW_015667321.1:372-503 GCF_001515625.1 Sinocyclocheilus rhinocerous
TCTGAGCAATGGACGGTGTTTACTTATTGAATGAATCAGCTTTTTGAACGATGTGGTTGAATAAATGATTCAGTGTTTCACTAATTAACACAGTCAAATGCTTTGATTCTGAATGAATCAGTTGTTTGAAT
>NW_015667322.1:0-531 GCF_001515625.1 Sinocyclocheilus rhinocerous
GAAGCCCCCTGGTCAGAATGGATGCGTTGGGGAAATCCATAGACATAGAAGAAGCTGTCCCACAGTTTCTTGGCCACTGTTTTAGCTGTTTGGTCTTGACACGGAAATGCATGTGCCAGCTTTGTGAAGTGATCCGTGATTACTAAAACATCCACAGATTTATTGTGCCGATCCTCAGCAGACCAGAAGTCGATGCAAACGAGCTCCAGTGGGGCTGTGGTTTTAATACTCTCCAAGGGTGCTCTTGCTGCAGGCTCTGGAGTTTTGCTGAAGACACACCTGGTACACTTCTTCACATAATCACGCACATCACGCTCCATATCTAGCCAGAAAAACCTCTGACGGGCCAAAGATAAAGTGCGTGGCTGCCCTTGATGACCAGCCAGGTCGTGAACGCTACAAAAAAGATAAAGTGGCTGCCCTTGATGACCAGCCAGGTCGTGAACGCCAGAAAGTGCTTGACATTTCAAGGTTTCGGGCAAAATTAACTGAAATCTCTTGTGCTTGGTGAGCGGGTCTTTAATAGCTCTG
>NW_015667323.1:0-258 GCF_001515625.1 Sinocyclocheilus rhinocerous
GGACTATTGCAATGCTCTTCTAGCTGGACTTCCATCATGTGCAATTAAACCTCGATAAATGTTTCAGAATGCAGTGGCATGACTACTCTTCCATGAGCCCAAAAGGGCCCACTTCACACCTCTCTTTATCTCCCTGCACTGGCTACCGGTTGCAGCTCGCATCATGTTCAAGACATTGATGTTTGCGTACAGAACAGCCACAGGCTCAGCACCCTCCTACTTCCTCCTCACTCTTACGAATCTACATCCCCTCCAGAA
>NW_015667323.1:330-494 GCF_001515625.1 Sinocyclocheilus rhinocerous
AACATCACAGAGAGGCATTTTCGTTCACCTTTCCTGGCTGGTGAAATGATCTTCCCAAAATCGCAGTAATTAACAGAACACCCGACACTGACGGCAACACGAATTTAATCCCATACCCGACCCAATTGACATAAAAACTGGGACCCGAACCGCACCTGCATTAA
>NW_015667324.1:0-183 GCF_001515625.1 Sinocyclocheilus rhinocerous
GATTCAGTTAGTGATGGAGATGTTGTTTGTATCTTGTGTGTGCCTCTTGTGTTGTATCTCTCTCTATGCCTCTTGTTCCAGTGCCCGCCGATGTTCGCACCGGGAACATCACCGAGCTAAAGGGGGATATGTAAGGCATTTGCGAACATCACACAAATGAACGATGGAATCTCCGCATTCCAC
>NW_015667324.1:323-563 GCF_001515625.1 Sinocyclocheilus rhinocerous
GCTTATCTTTACAAGAAACACAAGGAGAGAGTGATTTACCAAACCACCTCCGGGGTCGGCAAGCACTAGGACAGCAATAACTGACCCCCCCATCTGGACTCATTTAAGCAACAGAACGTCAGTGTTGTTTCGTGACTGGCTTCAGCATAAATAAACCATCTAAAAAACAAAAACAAACAAACAAACAAAAAAAATTTGTCCGGACACATATATCCATGCCACATGGCACTGCCCACCCAT
>NW_015667325.1:0-312 GCF_001515625.1 Sinocyclocheilus rhinocerous
GGAAAAACGAGACCTCGTAGACCCAAAATCAGAGTGACCATTTTGAATTTGCCTTGACCGAAGGATTCCAAAAATGTAAAATTTTGGAGTCTACGGTAAGCGGTTTAGGAGTTATTAGTACTTACGCATTTTTGATTGCTGTAGCGCCCCCCTATTGGCCGATAGGGCTGAGACTTTGATAGGTTTTCCCCAAATTGAGCTCTATCATTTGGCCAAGTTTCAAGTTTCTAGGATTTACGGTTTGGTCTGCACGATCAGTTTTAGGGCAGAAGAATAATAATAATAAATATAGCTGCAAGCAGCAATTACCGG
>NW_015667325.1:486-925 GCF_001515625.1 Sinocyclocheilus rhinocerous
ATTTTCTAGAGGGACATCTATCAGCGTTGGTTTTTCCCCATCCCACTGTATCTCATGTTTTTAAATGAAGAAAGTAGCCTACTCTTTGTGATTGGTTTTCGGTCCTTATATATATATATAACTATACATACACATGCATGATGCTGTTTTGTTTCTAATTGTTTAAGCAACTTTATTAATTATATATGGTTTATAAACATTATTGTAAACATTATGCACTTTTTTTCAGATAGTCGTGTTATTTTATTACACTTTGAAGAAACGTGCATAATATTTTGCTCGATGCACCCTCTTGTGGCCTCAGGAGAAAAGCCAAAAGCTTTTTTCTCCCTAACTGAAATTATGCCTTTTAAATTTGAATATAATTGAATTTTGATAATATTTAAGTAAAAACTTCGAATTTAGTTTTTCAGTCATTTTGACAGCCCTAGTCCAAAGT
>NW_015667326.1:0-2443 GCF_001515625.1 Sinocyclocheilus rhinocerous
TTATTATTATTATTATTATTATTATTATTATTATTATGTTGAAAATAGCTGAGTAATTTTTTTCAGGTTTCTTTGATAATTAGAAAGTTCAGAAGAACAGCATTGATCTGAAATAGAAATCTTTTGTAACATTATAAATGTTGTTATCTTCACGTTTGATCAATTTAATGCATCCTTGCTAAATAAAAGTATTAATTTCTATAATTTTGTTCCCCAAAAAATGAATAAATAAATAGAAAAATTATACAGACTTACAGCTTTTGAATGGTATAATGTATAATGTTACAAACGCTTTTTATTTAAGATAAATAATGATCTTTTGATCTTTATATTCATCAGAGAACCCTGAAAAAATGTACTCACCTGTTTTAAATATTGATGATGATGATAATGATAATAATAATAATAACAATAACAATAACAATAACAATAACAATAAATATTTCTTGAACAGCAAATCAGCATATTAGAATGATTTCTGAAGGATCAAGTGACACTGAAGGCTGGAGTAATGATGCTGAAAATTTAGCTTTGATCGCAGGAATAAATTACATTTAAAAAAAATATTCAAATAGAAAGCAGTTATTTTGAATAGTAAAAAATGTCACAATATTACTGATTTTGTTGTATATTTTGGATCAAATAAATGCAGGCTTGGTAAACAGAAGAGATTTCTTTAAAAAACATTACTAATCTTACTGATCAAGAACTTTTGACGGGTAATGTATCCTACCCCCATCACTCATAGGATAAGAAATCTTTTAAGCCTTTACTGCACAGATCCATTAGCTAGAATGACAAACAAATACATAATTAATTCAAAGTACGTTAACAGATACAACTTTAAATTTTAATAATGCATTAGTACATTTTGAACGGAATATTAATTAATATTAATAAATGCTATATAATTATTGTTCATTTTATCAAAAATAGTTAATGTTAACAAATTAAACTGCATTGTAAAGTGTTACCAAAATATTATATATTGTTCTCTCTGTGTGTGTGTGTGTGTGTGTGTGTGTATTGATCTTAAAGTGTAACCCTTCCATTTATCTAACCCTTAAATCCAAACTGCCAGAGGGTTATTGTAAATGCATGTGACCGCTGGGCACCGTTTTCCTGATGCCACCGGGGTGGCGGTTGCACTAATGGCTTGGGCCCGTCAACGCAGCTTGCAGCTTTATTAGGGCCCAAGCCAGTAAGGCGCAGGGCCCTATTGTTTTTCTAAGGATTTTTAGGGCCCAAGCCAGTAAGGTGCAGAGCCCTATTGTTTTTCTAAGGATTTTTCTTATTATTATTATTAGTAATAGCGTGTCATTTTCAAAATGCTTTTAATTCAGCGTCTTATTTTTACCCGATTTGCTTCAAACTTCAGCAGATTAATGTCAAAACACGGCCGATGTAAAACAGTAACTGATGTGCATTACCTATACATTTTAATAAATAATGTAGTAGTCAATTTTGATTTTTCAATTTTGAAATAACTGAGATTCATAAATGCTATATAAATATTGTTCATCTTAACATAGTTATATAATGTTAAAAACTATGACATCCTGTGACATGACATTCATCTGAATTTACATAATCTCATGGATGTAACAGTAAAACATTTCAGCTCACAGATAAAGACTAAGCTGTAATGCAGGCAAAAATATTTCACAAATGCGTATAGATCAATCGAATAGTTAAAAATGCTTATGAATCATTAAAGGTTTTGGTAACACTTTACAATATCTAATGTGTTAACATTAACAACAGTAAATGCATTAAATAACATGAAATAACAATGAAAAATATATTTTTACAACATTTATTAATGTTTGTTGATATTAGTAAATCAAAATGTTCATGTTAATTCACAGTGCATTAACTAATGTTAACAGATACAATTTTAAATTTTAATAATGTTTTAGATTTTAACTTAATATTAACTAATATTAATAAATGCTATATAATTATTGTTCATGTTAATTAATACAGTTAATGTTAATAACTGAAACCTTATTGTAAAGTGTAACCAAACTTTTATATATTGTTCTCTGTGTGTGTGTCTGAGTTTCACAGTCTTGGTAGTTTGGATTAATACTTTCATTGCTGTATCCCTTAACCTGCAGGAGGGTTACTGTAAATGCATGTGCCCACTGTGCACCGTTTTCCTGATGCCTCAGAAACACAACACAGAGGGATACATAACTCAGAAATATTTATTTCAAGATGCAAAAAATAAAAAATAAAAATGAAACTGTACACTTGATTTTTTTTAATGAAATTGCAGTGGTTTTTCTTTCTTTTTTTTATCAAGTGAACAGTTGTACAGTTTCATTTTTTCAATCTTGAAAAAATATTTTTGTGTTCTGTATCCCTCTGTGTTGTGTTTGATTAACTTTTCTGTTTGGAAGATTAATGAGCTTTTAAATCTCCTTTGTAAATGCTTTAC
>NW_015667326.1:4865-5879 GCF_001515625.1 Sinocyclocheilus rhinocerous
GATTAACTCTTTAATTGCCGTATCCCTTAAAACCAGACTGCCAGAGGGTTACTGTAAATGCATGTGCCCGCTGGGCACAGTTTTCCTGATGCTACCGGGGTGGTTTTTGCACTGATGGCTTGGGCCCGCCATCGCTGCTTGCAGCTATATTTAGGGCCCAAGCCAGTAAGGCGCAGGGCTCTATTGTGTTTCTTAGGATTATTCTTATTCTTATTCTTATTATTATTATTACGATTCTTTCTAATTTTTTTCCAAGGTTATTGGGGTTTTTGGGGCCCTTAATGTGCTCAAAAACTCTTGAAAATTGGCACACACCTTGGAATCTGCGGCCATTAGAGCCGGGCAGAGACTGGTACACGGGCGTGGCACAGGGGCTCTACAGCGCCCCCTGGAATATGGTGGGACATATATCATACATACTTGCATGTATACATATGAAACTCGGTACACATATAGATCTCATCGAGCCAAACAACTTTCACCCTGCATGTCATAAGCTCCGCCCAACAGGAAGTTGGCTATTTAGGGTTTTGTGAAAAACACATGCTCTGGAGTTTGATGTACTCGTCCTAGGTTTTTTACTCGGGCTTTTGTGGCCCTTAATGTGCTCAAAAACTCTTGAAAATTGGCACACACCTTGGAATCTGTGGCCATTAGAGCCGGGCAGAGACTGGTGCACGGGCGTGGCACAGGGGCTCTACAGCGCCCCCTGGAATATGGTGGGACGTATTTCATACATACTTGCAAGCGCCCCCTGGAATACGGTGGGACATATATCATACATACTTGCACGTATACATATGAAACTCGGTACACATATAGATCTCATCGAGCCAAACAACTTTCACACTGCATGTCATAAGCTCCGCCCAACAGGAAGTTGGCTATTTAGGGTTTTGTGAAAAACACATGCTCTGGAATTTGATGTACTCGACCTAGGTTTTTTACTCGATTGCCACCAAACTCGGCCAACATGATCTCAAGACATTGGGGATGAAAAATTGTGAGGGGATT
>NW_015667327.1:0-1046 GCF_001515625.1 Sinocyclocheilus rhinocerous
CACGCTCAGAAAAAGCTCATGCAGAACAGCACGTGAATTAAAGGTCATATGATGCAATTTGTTTTAATGTGTAAAAAAAAAATTATTTACAGGACAAAAAAATAAACGTATAGAATGTTTTGTGAAAAAATTATAAGATGCATTAAAAAAATTAACAATGTACATAATTACTTCTCTTTTATTTACACATGTGAGTATGCAAAACAAAAATACAAAATGCACAGAAAGTACTCATTTACAAATAAATTACACTACAAAAATGAATAATGTATACAACTTATTCATTTCATTTTTAACTTACATCACAAAATTAAACTACAGAAATTAGGTTGTTTCATTGACAATGTGACATTTAAAAAAAGATATTGAAAAATTATAATGTACCCATTTTTTCCACTGCTTTCTCTTGCCTAATAGAGAATGGCTAATAAATAATGTATTTGTTAAGCATTCTCTCAAGAAGAGAAAACATTCTCTCCCTGCTCTCCGGTGCTCTTCTCTCCTCTGTCTCTCTCTGGAGTTTGCTATCCTCCCTGAGTAGCTCCACCAGCTCACCACTCACTCCCTCACCTGTCCCAGGACACTTGCAATCCTAAGGCAGAGCAAATAAACCATACCTGTTAACAACAACAGCACAATGAATTTCAGCAAAATGTGTGTATTAACCTTGCTTACTTTGCTCTCTGAGTAGCTCCACCAGCTTACACTCACTCCCTCACCTGTCCCAGGACACTTGCAATCCTAAGGCAGAGCAAATAAACCATGCCTGTTAACAACAACAGCACAATGAATTTCAGCAAAAATGTGTGTATTAACTTGCTTACTTTGGATTTTTTAAAGTCTTTCCCCAGCAGGATCATTTTCTCCAGAATAGTACTAAAACAAGAGAAAATGGAAACACATAAAAAATATAAAGACAGGTTTGCAATCTTAACATTAGAAAATATGGCACAGCAGGACATGCATACCAAGGTTATTATAGTTTTGAATTTTTTAATTCCATTTATTTTAATATCGTTTTCAAATTTGCTATAAAATTCAGTTTA
>NW_015667328.1:0-521 GCF_001515625.1 Sinocyclocheilus rhinocerous
TAAATCGTTCCCTCGTTTTAGTAAATCGTTCCCTCGTTTTAGTAAGTCGTTCACTCATTTTAGTAATTCGTTCACTCGTTTTAGTAAATCGTTCACTCGTTTTAGTAAATCGTTCACTCGTTTTAGTACATTGTTCAGTCGTTTTAGTAAATCATTCCCTCGTTTTAGTAAATCGTTCACTCGTTTTAGTAAATTGTTTCCTAATTTTAGTAAAGCATTCACTCTTTTTAGTAATTCGTTCACTCGTTTTAGTAAATCGTTCACTAGTTTTAGTAAATCGTTCACTCGTTTTAGTAAATCGTTCCCTCGTTTTAGTAAATCGTTCACTCGTTTTAGTAAATTGTTTCCTAATTTTAGTAAATCGTTCAGTCGTTTTAGTAAATTGTTTCCGAATTTTAGTAAATCGTTCAATCGTTTTAGTAAATCGTTCCCTCATTTTAGTAAATCATTCACTCGTTTTAGTAAATTGTTCAGTTGTTTTAGTAAATCGTTCCCTCGTTTTAGTAAATCGTTCACTCGTT
>NW_015667329.1:0-744 GCF_001515625.1 Sinocyclocheilus rhinocerous
TTCTTCTAAATTATGTATGTAAATCTGGAACATGTGATGTAGAGATTGTTTAAGAGAAACTGTATTTTTTATGTATTTTATTGACTGAAATAAAAATAAATAAATAAAAAAGTCTACTCCCGATCTCGTCTGATCTCGGAAGCTAAGCAGGGTCGGGCCTGGTTAGTACTTGGATGGGAGACCACCTGGGAATACCAGGTGCTGTAAGCTTTAGCGTTTTCTTCACTAATCTAATACACTGGCCTATAGAGTGGCTGATCTTTAAATAGCCCACTCTTTGTGGCAGTCCCCGCTTACGGCCATACCACCCAGTTTGCGCCCGTGAGAGTAACCAAGTTGGTACGATCCAGGAAGTGAGCGGTGGCAGTAGGGAGAGACAGGCGCTCCCAATTGTTTAATTTTATTTGGTTTCTGATTTGATTTAATTATTTGTTAATAGTACAGTTTATTTTTGTTTAATTCCTGAATAATTCAGAGGCCCTGAGCAGGGTAATCTGCTTGGGGTCCTGATTGGATTGGTGCTTTGGAAAGGCTCAACATGGATGTACGTAAAACAATGGATTTGGATGCAAAGGAGAATGAACAAACTAACACCCTGAGGGCGCAATTGAGCTAATCAGGAAGTGAGAGTACTGGTGCAGAGAGCAGGTGGAGAGTGATTGTTTGAAGAAAGATTTTGTTTTTTTAGGTTGGTTTGCTTTCATTATCTAAAAAAAACAGTTTTTCAGTTGTGTAGCTTTATTC
>NW_015667330.1:0-3813 GCF_001515625.1 Sinocyclocheilus rhinocerous
AGCCAAAAATCAGGCTGACATCAATGTATCTCCTGAAAGCACTGAGAGAAACCCGACAGGTTAAAGTCAAACACATTACACTGAGATCCACATGCTGTCTCCAGTTTTTCTTATATCCTCTTGTAATTTTGATATAAAGGCCAGTGTTTACATCATGATCCATTAAATCACCAAATGTCACCAGTGTCAAACAGCACAATATTAAGAGTCTTACAAGTTAGACTAATTATTCATGTTTAATCTGTTGTTAGAGATGTTTCTAATAGCTTATTATTTGTTTTCATCTGTTATCAGAAAGAACTAAAGTGAGAAAGATCAACAACATCTGCTCATTCTTCAGAAGAAAATGGAAGGCTGTGAAAAAAAGCTTCCAGAGAAACAGAGTGGAGCCGACTGGGGTCTCAGCAGAACCTGATCCAGAGCCATCGAGTGTCCCGGATCCAGACTGTCCTGAACCAGAACCTCAAGTGGATCTGGATGATGTGGAGCAATCGAGTGTCCCGGGTCCAAGTGATCCTGAGCCAGAAACGGATGTGGATCTGGTCGATACAGAGCAATCATCTGTCCCAGATCCAAGCTGCTGTAAAACAGAAAGTTAAGCAAAAACAGAGCTTTCAATGTTACAAATGTACATCCGTCAAAGCGTGATCCAACTGCTGGATCGCCTGGACGAATGTTTCCTGCACTGGACACCAGTCTCTGAGGTCTGGCCCAATGTCTTCATAGGAAATGAGTAAGTCTACAACACTTGACACTATCACAGAAATGACATATTACACCAATATAATATAATACAGTAATCACACAATGCAGTTATATAATTGTACATAAATCCTCTTTGTTCTTGTGCAGAGAGACAGCAATGGACCGAGTCCGACTGAAGGAGATGGGTGTTACTCACATCCTGAACACTGCGGCTGTGAAGAAGAGCCTGAAGGTGCTGTTAGGAATGCCAAGCAAGGAAGATCTGCTAGAAAAGGTCAATACTGGGGCCAAATATTACAAAGGCATGAACATCACTTACTACGGTGTGCCTGTAATGGACGACCACTTGTTTGACATCAGCAAGTACTTCTTGCCAGCTGCCAAACCACTTGTTTGACATTAGCAAGTACTTCTTGCCAGCTGCCAAATTCATCCACAAGGCCCTCAGTAACCCAGAGAGTAAGAGCTGAGACACAGACACAACATGGGCTTCATGAAGCAGATAATAATCCTCAATTCAAAGCTGGTATGTCAGCGAAAACTAAGTCCAGAGCACAGATTCAGAACATCAGAACACAGAACATAATTAAACAATTACAAATACTTAAGCCCTTTGTACAAAATTTTAAATAAAAGTAAATCTTTAAATATTTATTTTTTGATATTTTATAAATAAAAACTAATGAATAAAGTTCTTTTGGAAAAAGAATTATCTGTGGAGTAGCACTATAGCTGTAGCCACTCGTTCACTAATACCTATATAGTGCATGGCAGTTGAGAATTTGGAATTTTTTCCTAACAAAATTAAAATGAAAAGTCAAATGCCTAAAAAGATCAGATGATAAATCAAACTCTCAAAATGGCTTCTCAAATGAGAAATGAAATGCTCAAATTCAATTTTATTTCCTCTTTCGGGGAAGCATGAACTGTATCAAAAATCTAATTAAAAATCATTTGTATTTGATATTTCATTTTCATTATTAACCCAGTATAAACCTGTCAATTAAATCTATAATTCAGTGCTCAAATCATAAATAAAATGCTCAAACCAACATCGCAAAGGGCAAATCAAATGCAAATGAGGAGTGTCAATCAAGTAGCATGGGTGGAGCTTTGAGACGTTACCAGCATGAGCGAGTGAAATCTTTGCGTGGCAGGGGGAATTACCCCAAATTCAGTGAGCCCTGCGACCAGCACGAGCCACAATGGTACGCACAATAGGTCAATATTCACCATTAACCAAACGCTTTTCACCTGCCTCAAGATCTCTCCCTGTTTACACTCCGATTCATGCACATAAGCAAACAGACAGTGCAATTCTACTCTTATTTACCTATTTGACACCGTACCTTGTATAAACCTCTTGTAGTTAGAACTACTTATATCCAGTCTGAGCTAGTTAAGTTTCATATTTTAGACTTGCACTGACGTCAATTTGTATCCATGGTAACCATAATGTGTAAAGCTTACAGTACCTTAGCTGTTGTTACGTACAATAAACTGAGCATTGGGCGTTGTGTGAACTTGCATGTGTCTCTGTGTCTTCACTCTATGCTTCTGGGGTACCCTGTACTTCACTCTGATACTGCCAAATTCATAGTGAGAAATTGATTCGAAATGTATTCTAACACTGACTGATGCATGTGAACAAAAAGACATTGCGATTCTGCTCATATTTACCTATTTGCTATCTTACCTTATATTTTATTCAGTCGTTTTAATCCGTGCGTCCAGTGGCAACTATGCGTTGTGCCTGCCTAAAGATCTCGGTAACACTTCAGAATCATGGTCCGTTGTTAACAAGTAACTATGCAGGAAGTAATAGGTAGTACTACATTAACACTTAACTTAATAATAGAATAATAATAATTCATTTAAAAAAAGTAAACAACTACAAAGTGATGCTGACAAGCTCATGATTGGATTAGTTCACTATTATGAGCTCTATTTAGTGTCAGTTCAATATGTCTCAGACTCCAAAAAACCTACCTTAGTGACAGTAGCCTGGGAAGGACTTTTCTTTAGGATATGAATGTAAACAAGGATGGTCTCTTGTCAAAAACAGTTTGCATCCTTAATGAGGACATTGACTGCATTTGTATTGTGTTAAGCACAAAACCACATCTTCCAGATGACAATGTCTGATCGAATATCACTAGTGCCTCACAGAAATGTATGGCTGTACAGTATGTTTCAGATATAAAATATGTTAAATAACTTATTTAATTACTTGTGAAATCCATGTCAACCCCACACTAATTACTCATGTGTTACCTTGTTAGCCCACAAAAACTACTGGTGATCTGGGGCCTCATTTATAAAATGTTGCGTATAAACCGTCCTAAATTTGTTCTAAGATCATTTCTCAAAAGTGCGTAAGTGCGATTCAGAGAAAACGAACGTGCACACAAAAGCACGTGCATACGCCTCTCTTCCAGATGTGACATTTATAAATTGCAAATGATCTTGAAATTGTGCGTAGCTGACTGGTGTCAGATCTACACCTTGTAAATGCCCCCTAATTAATATCATTCATTACCATATAAAAGAGCACATGCCAATATCCGAATTTCTATGCTTGAGAATGATGAGCACAAAGAAGAAAAAAAACACTTTACTGAGTCTGAAATTGAGGTCCTGCTGGTGGAGAGGTAGGTTTGTGCGGGACGCTTTTTATTTCATGTGTAATTATTCTGTGGACAAACAATGTGTGTGTGGTTATATTTTTTTCTATTGACTATTATCAAAATTACTACTTCTAGAAACAACAGAAATAATAATAATAATAGTAACCTAATAGTAATTAAAAAACAATTAGGTTTCCAAAAGTAAGAATAAACTCTTGAATTCAAGTAAAATTTTCAGTCATCTTATAAAAAAAGTGAGCCATCCTACTTTTAAAATCACTTGGTATGACAACTAATAAAAAGTTTAGTATCACGAAATTCTTGCAAAACTTTAAAAAAACATTTATTGAAAGAGAAGTTTCATATCATAATAAAATAAATTATTACACGATTATGGTCTCCGGTCTGAAAAAACCTTCATGTAGGTTCTCTTGTTAAATAAAATAATAAAAAAACAACATGGAATAAACTGTGTACAGAA
>NW_015667331.1:0-184 GCF_001515625.1 Sinocyclocheilus rhinocerous
TATATACATGCATGTGTGTGTGTTTATATATACATAATAAATATAAACAGTGCACACACATATGTGACCTTGGACCACAAAACCAGTCATAAGGGTCAATTTTTTGAAATTGAGATTTATACATCACCTGAAAGCTGAATAAATAAGCTTTCCGTTGATGTATGGTTTGTTAGGATCGGACAAT
>NW_015667331.1:346-883 GCF_001515625.1 Sinocyclocheilus rhinocerous
TACTAATCAAAAATTAAGTTTTAATATATTTATGGTAGGAAATTTACAAAATATCTTCATGGAACATGATCTTTACTTAATATCCTGATGATTTTTGCCATAAAAGAAAAATCGATAATTTTGACCCATACAATGTTTTTTTTTTGGCTATTGCTCCAAATATACCCCAGCGACTTATGACTGCTTTTGTGGTCCAGGGTCACATATATTATGTAATCAAAAACTTTTATTTTGGATGCGATTAATCGTGATTAATCGTTTGACAGCACTAGTAAATATGTGAATATGTAAAACACACGATTATTTATAAATTGAGTAAAGAAAAAATGTCAGTTTATATAAAGTATCTAAATATAAATGTATATTAAATCAATAAATTCATATATATTTATTTTTAATTATGTTTTATTCAAAAATGTAGTCTATCGCTTTGCATAATGATTTAAATAAACCTCAAAATACTAACAAGGCATCTATATATGCCCATGTATGCTATTCTGGGAAAGCCTATAAATAATGCCTAAATGTCAGAAAGCA
>NW_015667332.1:0-774 GCF_001515625.1 Sinocyclocheilus rhinocerous
AATACTGTCATACTAACAGCTGTCTGAATCATTTTGGTTGATTGTCATCCATTAGGCTACATACCTTTCTATCAAAGTTTTCTAACATTATCAAGCTGAATTTGTTCTGACACAGTTTAACTCTGAGTTCTTGTCATATTTTATTACCATTTTCTAAACTATAGCGAATAAACTGTGATAATGTGAGAAATGTTGAAGGTGTCTGAATAAATTTTGGTTTGACTGTATCTATTTGATAAATGAAGTTAACCAACTAACATTATACATACTCTTTTGGTTTCTGTACCCAATATTTAAAACATTTACAAATGCAATAAAAATATTGGTATCGGTACTCGGTATCGGCAAGTACCAAAAATAAAAGTATCGGTATCGGGCGAGTACTGGAAAAAGTGGTATCGGTGCATCCCTAATATTAACCCTCTGGGGTCGACAAATGAAAAAAGTGCCATTTTCTTTCCTGATAACGCTGAAAAGAGTGAATGACTAGTAAAGATAAGAGCAATACATCGTTAAAAAGTGAGTGTGAAAATGAAAGTGATGTGTAGCAATTAGACCACGACTGCCCCAAATTAACAGTAGATTTAGAAAATGTGCATTTATTCATATAACACTGCGCTCGACTTGACCTTCCATTTCCAGAATGAACTGTGAACTAAACTGTTTTCTTCTGAGAAGATGCCGTGTGTTGTCATGTGACTTCGAATCGCGTCTCTTCATGTAAATCACTGATGTTCGTTCGCTGCTCTGTGTGTCAGGAATCATGGCGGGATC
>NW_015667333.1:0-487 GCF_001515625.1 Sinocyclocheilus rhinocerous
TTTGTGCGTGGCCTCCCCATTTAATGTTGCGCTGCCTTGAGCCTGATAATTTGTAATATTTGGGGGCTCGTCCTTGGGTAACTGGAAGGAATGACCAGTATTTTGGATCGTTATTGATTGGATAAATTCCAAAGTTGGGGAGAGCTGTGCAAATTTATATTATTTTTGGTAAGGGTAATGTTTTAAGTTGGAGTAAAAAAAATTTTCTGGTGTTGGAGAGTTGACATCAAGTAAGCAAATATAGAATTGTAGAGCTCGCTGTGATTGTTTGATTCGGGTGAGTATGGCATTGTGTTGCATTTGTTTAATCGAAAGAAATGAGGATGGTGCGGTTTAGACCGCTAGAGCTTCGTGTCAGCCCCGTGTTCGGTATAGAGCGATTAACGCTGTTTGTTATCTTAGTTTTTTGTTTTAGTTTTTTTTTTTGTTGGGTGTGTCGGAAGCGGGTAGACTGCTTGTGGTGGCAGTTGAGCTGCATGTGGGCGCA
>NW_015667334.1:0-650 GCF_001515625.1 Sinocyclocheilus rhinocerous
ACTTTATGAGAGTCTATTACCACAATAATCAGACAGAGCTGGAGCCACAAATCAGGACGTACCAACTTCATATTCAGGGTAAATTAAAAAAAAACATGTTTTCTAGGTTTCCTTTAGTAACAGTGTTGGTATTGCATGTAACCAGAAGAGACTCTGAATGGAACAGGCTTAATATTCAGATTAGTGTGCTTATGACCTTGATTGTTTGAAAGCATTATAATAATGATTAATGTCTTTGTGTTTCTCCTCAGATGAGGTTTCTGTGAAAACAGGTGAGGAGCTGAAGTTGGATGTTCTGTTGTCAAACGCTGATAAAGTGCAGCATCAGAGCAGAAGAAGCACAGAGTGGATGAAGGATTGGAGCAGAACTGATGGAGTTCAGAGAGAACGGATCACCATCAGTGATGGAAACCTGATCATTAGTAATTTCACAGCCAGAGACGCAGGAACATACAGAGTTCTGGACCCTGATGGAGAAATCTTGATCACAGTGACAGTCACAGGTGAGAAGATCAATAGATATGTGGAAAATACTGGACAGCTGAGGTTTATTATTATGATTTTAACAGCAAATTGATGCTAAACTTTGTGACTAACCTCTCAATATCCTCTACAGAATCAAAGTATCCTAGTACAGAATCAAAGAAAAA
>NW_015667334.1:1197-3939 GCF_001515625.1 Sinocyclocheilus rhinocerous
GTTCTGGCTGGAATAAGCTTTAATGTTCTGCCTTCACTTCAATTCATCCTCCTGTTCTTCGCCTTTGGATCTGCCAGCGGAGGTGAGTTCACATTTATGAACTATTCACATTCATCTGTGAGTAATAGTGCAAGAAAACATTATTCATTATTCAACAGTATTAAAATCCAATCACGAATAATCTGTGGAAACGGTCCAGTTATGTACTGCTTCATTCATACACACTAATAAACATATACTGATCTGATTAATGAATTACAGTTTATATCCAGTATTGAGGCTGGAAGAATAGAAGAAAATAGAAGTTTTTTTCATAACATTTAAATATTAAAGTATCTTTGAAAAGCATAGCATTTATTTCAAACCGTCACGAATGAGTCCAAAGATGAAGGAAACGGTTTAATACTAGAATAAAGTTGATATTAAATGTTGATGGATTAAAATATCCATAAAACGCTAGATCAGTGTTATATATTCTGATGACTTGTGTGCTTACATTATCCCAAATGTTTCCCAGAATGTTTAAATCCAGAGAAATAATGAACTTTAACCCGTGTGACGTCACACCCTCGAGTTCGGTTTTATTTTGTAGAAACCATATATATAATAATATATGTTATATTAGACAAGGGAACGACTGTTTGGATACATTTATGGACAGAAAACAGATCTCTGTTATATAGCTCAACACTGTTAGTCTTATTGTTTGAATCAGAGAAAACACTATTATATCGAGTGGCTAACAGCATACTCAGATGCAGCTCTATTTTTAGTAACAATAATACAGCATTCTCTCCGTCATACAATGTTTTAAAATGAATTACATGCTATTTAGCAACACAAGCCTTTATTAACCCTCGAGCGTCCTTCACAGAGCAGCACTTAATGAGTCCTTCGTGGACAAATCTGGGCACGAATCTCTCAGGTGTGATCCTAAATATTGTTTTAAATACATGTCATAATACTATCTTCACTAAAGTAAGACCACTCAATTTATGCATTTCTTTTGTGTGTTTTTGGTATTTTTAACCTTATTTACCTCTAAAATTACTAAATTACTCCATTGACTTTCATGTAAAATATGCTTATTTTTATGTATATTTATTTATTTATTTTTTCTTC
The DNA here is from genome assembly GCF_001515625.1 of Sinocyclocheilus rhinocerous. Taxonomy (NCBI): domain Eukaryota; kingdom Metazoa; phylum Chordata; class Actinopteri; order Cypriniformes; family Cyprinidae; genus Sinocyclocheilus; species Sinocyclocheilus rhinocerous. Next base: position 2,320 of record NW_015667334.1, read on the forward strand.
AGTAAAAATATGAATTCCAGTAAGCTGAAACAGCCCAAACCTCAAACTTTGGCTTATTTTGGCGACATCTGGTGTCACATGTTGGTATAAAAGTAGTAATTTGATGAAATATCAATATTATCCACTAGATGGCTGCAGTGTTCACTGGCTGCATGTAGACTGAGATCTAAACCAGTGTTGTAACAAGCTGAACCTCTGAAGTTAAAATTGTAGAATAAAAAAACACACATTTGTGTAGGGTGAGACTATATACAAAGATGCCAAAATATGCTTAAAGAACAAGCATATATTCCACCAAGGACAATCTTTTTCAACATTGTTGAGTCAAGCCCAACTTGTTTTGTGTGTTCAGGAGCTAAACTTAGGAAAAAAGTAGCCAAGTCTTGTATCGCTCAGATTAAGGAAATATTTTTATTAAAAAAAATTAAAATATGTTGCCCACATTTGTCCCCAAGGATCATTTAGTGTTAATATGATATTGTAACATCGATGTGGCTTTACTGCAGTGTGCAGCAAGTGTCTGATAGCAGCCGCCGAGCGAGAGCACAGAGTAACGTTATTCTAGGCCGGTCACGATAACAACTTTGTGCGATATATTGCCCCAGAAATAATTGGATAAGCGATATTATTGTCATTTTAAATACCATTTTATGCCACTGAATATATAATCATAATGTAACAGCATAATAATGCAAGAAGGCCTTCACACTTCCAAATGACAACAAACTTTTAATTTTTAAGAATATTTAGATACCTTAAAAAACTTGAATAAATAGTAAATAAACATTTTCTAACAAAAAGTGCAAAGTAACAAGTAGAAAAAAAGAAAAAATGCATAAAGAACTTGCCTGGAGATTTTTCCCTGAACTTCTTTTCTCTGTAAAGTAAGGCTGCACACTATTGCTGAGAAACACAATCACTACTCAGCACTCAGATGTCTGTATGCACAGAGACACAGACCCCTCAACAAGACCATATCTGCAGATGAAACTTTGTTTGTAGAAGCATTAAAGAACAAACTACACCACGTTTTTATTAATGCTAAAACGTACAATTTAGACGTATTTCAACGTTTAAAACGTACAAATCTCTACGTATTTTTAGCTAAAATACGTACAAATATTTACATATCTTTTATATCATTAAGATATTCATATCAATGCATTTTTATCATTTTATCAATAAGCGATTTAGATTTTTAGACCCCTTAACCTACCCCCAAACCTTAACCTACCCATTTTATAGCGATATATATAAAGGATATAAAACGCAAATGACCGAAATACGCAGGAAAATAAAACTTTTAGTAACAATATAGCATTAAAATATATTTATAGTCGCTAACTCCACTCCTACCTATAAGCCTAAACATTTCTGTACAATATAAAAAACATAACAGACAGATAAATGCAATTAACGTTACAATCATTTATTTATTGCAAAAATGTCAAAAGCAGCACTAAAAGTAATCCAAATGACGATGCGTTGCACCCGCAGTCCTCTCTGGCGGAATACAGTAGGTTTGTGTGATCCAGAGCAGAATTTATGTTGTTAATCGCTGAAAATATTATGCAGATAATTGTGCCGATCCATTCCGTGAACTCGTGAAGGCGCGCGCGC
>NW_015667334.1:4133-12885 GCF_001515625.1 Sinocyclocheilus rhinocerous
TCAGTCAGCGCGGGCTTTGCTGCTTACGGTCACTGGACTCGCTGCTCGGGATGGAGAAGAAGGTCGCCGAATAAAGGCTTGGATTTGGGTCTGTTCCTCGCAGTCCTATGGATTCGGAAGATTTGGATTACAGCGCATTAATAAAATTGTTTCATTTCGTTATTATGTTGCGTTTTTGGTGTATTTTATAGTTCTATTGTCAGTCACAGCATGTCGGAGAAAACTTTTGTGGCCCATGGCAATCAAAGTAAACATTACATGACAAGTAAAGGTCAAACGATTGCAGAAATGTTATTTATTTTAAGGTTTAAAGTGAAGTCGTGTTTAACATTATGTAGGGATATTCTTGGAAACGAGCTGGCAGCAGAAATCACAACAAAACCATATGTTATAATTTCATAAGTAAACAATTTAATAATGCAATTGAAAACAAGTTAATTCATATGACAACTAAAAACTAATAAAATTAATGCCGCGATTTCAATATTCATAAGGATTCATTTTTAGGTGTCGTCAATACGTAAATTTTGTACGTTTAAAGGATTCATTTTTAGGTGTCGTCAATACGTCAGTTTTGTACGTTTTAGTGCCTGTAAAAACGTAAGTAAATGTACGTTTTATAGAACCACATTTTACGTAAAATACATACGAATTATCATGAGATCACGTTGAAATGTTAGTATGCATGTAGGAATAAAAACATAAATGTATAATGTATGTTTTTGTGACCTCACCGGCTCTTCAAAACACTCTCCAAGCTTGAAGGTCTCTATTCCAGGGAAAGCCATTTCGCACTGGAACAGGTCCCTCAAATTCCTGGCTACGAGGTGCAAAAGCTCATCCTCACAGGCAAAGACCCTTCCATCTTCACCCAACAAAAGTACCAACTGCAGACCGAATGCATCACATGGGAAGTCATCAATGGCACCAATCACCTCCATTTCCATCCTTTCTGGCAGGTAATAATCTTTCCAGGCTTCAAGCTGTCCTTCATCCCCTTCGTACACTGTTTCTTCCAGCCCACAGATTCTCAGAGTACAACTTCTTGGTTTAACAAGAGGAATTGTCGAGTTGCAGTGATGCTTGACGAAATTTGCTATTCTACAGAGGTCCACAGCATCTAAAGCACAATCACTATTAGTAGTAGTAGTAGTAGTAGTAACTAATAGATTTGAATAGAAATAAAGAAATATAATATGCAGGCAGATACATTTATATAGTTTTATATAGTACACAATGGTAAATGTATTTATTTTTGTACTTTTATACACACAAAGAATGTTAATTACACATACATTGCATCAATGTACTGTCTGTATCAATTAAGTTTTTTTTAAGTGTCCAGGAATAAGACGTATGGATGAATCCTATTAGCCTTAATCTATTAAATGAAAAAATTCACTTCAGCATTCCAGTAAAGAAATGGATAGTGGGAAAATGGTGTGTCAGATGAAATGAAGCTAATAAAACATCTCACGCTAGTTGTGTTGATTGTGATTCCTGAATTTGCCATGTCCCACAAAAAGACTCCGTGCTCTTGCTCCATTGGTGATCCATTTTCTCATCCTTGCTGCATGGAATCAATGTCTTGTATCAGTGATCATGCAACACCAGGAAGAGATTTTCTGAGCTTCTTCACCACTATATACACAATCTGAGCAATATCAGAATGTGTGTCAGTGATCCTCACAAATTGTGAAGATTTCAATTCTCAATCAATTCTCTGCAGTCCATTAGTTGAAAAAGTGTTGAAGGACAGTGTCACTAAAATGGAGACCAGGAAACTGTACGATGAAGAATCAGCCAGTGAATAAGTCCAGAATTCATCTGCAAGCTGCATTCATGACATTGTGCAATTTTTCATCAGTATTTTCCTTACTGCAGGCATGAACGATGACAGATCCTATGCTTGCTGCTCTTGACTAGAGATGTCCAATGTGAGATTAATTTGTTATTTTTATTTGTATATTAATAATTGATTGAACCAATTCACACTGTAGAGCAAATTTGAGGGAATATGGAGGAAATTACTATAATTTATTAAAACCAAATGTGGTACATATTAAACACAACCAAGCCTTTGTAATCAGAAAAAAAGTATTATTTGCATATATAAGACAACTGAAACATAATGCTTTGTGTGTTTTTGATGTCAGTCCTTTATATTAAGTGTACTTAGGGTCACCTGTCTTCCATTGTCCCTGGAGCCATTTGATTCCACAAAAAGTTCCATGGTAGCTTTATGGATTTTTTTTTTTGGAGAAACTCACATTAGTCCAAGTGATTATCCTGGTGGGAAGCATCTTCTCGACTCTGCCCAAGTTTGCTGCAATCTCAGGTTCTTCCAAATGTAAGAGGCATGTTTTGGAATCGCTCGCACTTTACAGTAATACTCTGTAGAGATGTTGTGCAAATGTCACAGATCTTGATACTGGTCAAGATCTGCTTTCAGTATTTGCACATGTGCTCTACACAGTCCCATTACCACAAAATAGGAGTCTCCAAAACATGACAACATTGTACTCGATCAGCGGACCATTCTTTCTTTAACGCAGCTTGTCTGTCAGTGAACAGCAGACAATCCATTACAGCTTCAGACGTTGAAGCTTGCAATCACAGTCATCCTTTTGTTACAGGCAGCCAACTTAAAAGCTTTAATGTCATTTCATTTTCTTCCTTAGACTAGATTAATTTAATTGGCTAATTTTCTTTCCTTAGACTGTGTTTGGAGACTTATTTGAATGAGAATTCAGATCAGATTTTCAAAGACAAATGATGCTGGTAAGACAGAGGGCATGTAACAGTATAACCAAGCTGATTCTTTGTCAAAACTTTAACTTGTCCTTTCTTACCTTCTTCAGTGAATGACAGAAATTCCTCCTTGATTTTTTCTGGGGATCTAAAGGGTGGAATGACATTTTTAACAGTCATATTTGAATATAATATTACTATGATGTTCAGAAGTATACAATGTTGCTTTATTTGTTTTCTTTTATTATCTTTGTTAAATTTGGTTTACAGAGTATAATTGCCACAGGTTGTGGCCATATTGTGAAAATACAGTTTAACTAGGAGGAATAAAAAGAGGGCAACATATAAGAAGATGTAAATTGAGCACACTGATAGCTAAATAAAATAAAATAAAATAAAATTAAATTAAATTAAATTAAATTAACATTTATTTTGGAAGTCATGCATCCATTCTTTTGTTTATTTATAAGTCTCAGAACACCAATTCTCTTGTTCCCACCCTGTTTTTCAGAATGAACACTGATGGCACAATCCTTTACTTACTTGGCTGTCATGGTTCAAATTGTGTTTTCAAGACTGAAGACTTCTTAATGTTGTACTATATGGTCTTGTCCCAGACTACAATAATAATTGTAGATGTAAAAATTGTCAGCAACACATTCTGATACAATCAATTAATCTCATTCTGTGCCTATTGCCATACGTTTCCATTGTTCCTCCTTAATTTTCCAACTACATATGCAATATGTTTATATAGCAACTGTCCAAAATGACATATCCTACATCAAAATAAATCCCTAGAATTGACTGGATGGTAAATTGTTTGAAATACACATATAAACATACACATTACCTGTCAGAGAAGTTGAGAATGTGTGCAGTGGATGGGCACAGTGGACTGGACACAGTCCTGCAATAACAAAATACATTGGGGAAACTGGGAGGAAATATACTGTACTGTATATGCTTGTTTTACATAAGTCATTTTGATAGTCCTTTTTTTGGATGGACCGGCAACACATTCTGATAACAAAACATCTCATTGTGAAGTTGTGTAGTGCAGTGCAGTGTATCAGTATATAATATAAATGCAGTTACTGTCCTTGTTCAAAACAGGTTTCCCAACTCATATGCATATACATCATATACATATGAAACTAAAATAAAAAACTACAACTACTTGAGTAACTAAACGTCCACCTCGGCTATTTCATCTAAGATCGTTCAAAACCGGTTCTGCCTGACAGAATGATCACAAGAAACAATGAGAACACTGTTTTTCTTTTTCTTTTTCTTTCTCTTTCTTTTCTTTCTTTTTTCATTCAAATACAAAGTTACCTAACATTTTAATTAATATCTGATTTTTAAAATTTTTTAATTAATTTCTGGTTTTAATACAGTAATAACCTACATAGACTACTTTTAAGTAAAGACACAGACAAAGCACACAGATCAGCAGCAACTTTTCCACGACATTCTAATTTATTGAGATGCACCTGTATACATATATCCCAAAATATGCTTTATGTGTAAACATTAATAAATAAATAAATCAATAAAATAACTGGTTGTGTTTAAGACAAAAATAATACTTAATATGAGTCAATATGACTTAATAGGTTACGCCAACAATTTTTACCTATGTTTAAGGGTTAGACCAGGAAGAAATGTTGCTCAAAAAACAAAAAACTACACAATATACACTCCTTGCATTTTAGATATCTGTAATCTCACCAACGACTTAAATTTTCAATTGAATCCAACAAATAAGCAAATTTTCTTCTTAAAGTAAAAATGAGTATGGCTGTGGTGTATTTTTTATTTTTTTTGTTAGGTCTTCTATAGAGTAGGTAAAGGAATAAAGATCTACTAAAAAAATTAAAATCAAAAACAATGAGAGAAAAAAAAAAACTACTTACCCAATTTCTCTCACCAGAAAATTGTTGGTGGTTAGATGTACACTGAAACCTATGGGTAGTTACAAGGGGAAACGTACCTCATAGGTGGGGCTGTTCTCCAACCAGTTTTCATGAAGGTGGAGCTCCTGAAAGGTGAGGTGTGCATGTGTTGGTATTTTTCCATCCAGGAACACATACACAATTATATTGAAATCACCTGTTGCTTAATTTGCCTATATGAACAGAGCAGAAAGAAAATTTCCTGCATTAATAGCTATACTGCTTAGCTAACATATCTTACTCGACATTCAACATTTTCCAACCAAAAGTCAATATGTTCGAAGACACCAAATGAAAATTAATAACTGGATTTTATTTGATGGTTTAATAATAACAAATTTCAAGAATACTCTGAAATAAACAGCAAAACATATAGGAACCCAGAGACTGAATAATTCAGCTTTTTAATAGTACGTTTAATAATTGAGCTGTTTGTTTGTTTACGTTTTTATTTTTGTCTAGTCAAGTTTATTCTTTTTTCATAAAGGAAAGAGCAGGGGTAGATGTCATATGAGGAAGTTGTCACATGAGTCAGTGACAATAAGGCTTTGAGTCAAATCATGTGTTTTTTTTTGTAATTGGCGAAAATTGTTGGGCTTGTCACGTTATTGATTTACTTCAGTTACAACATTTGTTGGCCAAAATAATGTTTTTTTTTTTTTTTAGTGGGTGGTCCAGATTATCTTAAAGCTGTTGACTCACAGCGACAGGGACATTTCATCTCTTTTTCTCACCTTTTCAATAAAGGCATTTGGATGAATTAAACAGAATACTCTATTTTGTTTGCAGTAACATTTTATTTTCACAATTACACAAAACATTTTTGAATATTACTAACCATTTCCAATTATATGGAAAAGACCATTTATGTACAGTATTCGAGCTAAAATGAAAGGGGATGACATTCATGCACTTTAACCAGAAAGTCAAGTTGTGGCTTGTACTGTAAAACATTTGCAAGACAAACTATGAATAATCTAGGGTAATCATGCTCTGTCATCAAGTGCACAATGCACACCCTGTACCAAACCAGTTTGAAATCTGATGAATATAAGGTTACACAATGTGTTCATCGTCACGTAATCAATAAAGTGGAAATTCTGACAGAAACCTATACACCAATGAAACTGAATCTCAACACAAAGTGCTAAAAAACATGATCAACAATGAAAAATTTGAGTGTTTTTTCAATGAATTATGGTGAAAACCCTTTTTGCTCTCATTTGGACCTTTATTTTTAAGTGTGTGGGTCAAACCATAGAAGATCATCTTTATTTATATTGCTGAGAGAAGGTATGGAAGCAAGCTTCCCTCGTAAACGTTCTCTAGTACGGTCTTTTAACATATTCATTTTGTCAGTTGTATAATTCCTGATTTCTATATTCTCTCGCATGAACTGATCATTGAACAGGAGTTTGCTCAAGCACTCTGTCTCTGCACAATTGCCATAAGGATAAGGTTTTTGTTCTGTACCTTCTGGCAGATTGAAAAGACGCGTACAGTTCATACATGGTTGTCTTTCCTTGTAAGTGTTGTTTACCCAATCCCTGATGTATGCCTGGCATTGCATAGACTTATGAAACTGTAAACTGTCACCCTCTGTTTGATGTTCAAAAGACATTACTGCATATGACACATACTCATGCCACGTATGTATACATGAGGAATATATCATAGTACTTTTGGCCTTTTCTGTCCTACAACCCAGAGAAGCACCAAAATATTCTTGTGATGTGTACAGGCTATTGGAGCAAACACAAATGACGGTGGATTCCAGTGTGTAGTAGCGCTGGTTTTTGTTTGCTGGTCTGTGCAGAGGATAAGGAAATTTCAGCTTTTTCATTAGACTGCAAAGCTCCTTCATGATGTTCTCTTTTGTGCCAAATGTAAGCTGCATCTAAAAACAGTCAAATGTACATTTTTGAGGCATTAATAAATATACAAGTCACAACTATTCAAATAAATACATAACCTAATATGATTCTTACTATGTCTAACAATATTGAGAAAGGTGTCCGTTTTGGTAAATGACTCTTGTATTTCCTAAACGGTTCTGGAAATTCCTGTCTTACAATCTCAGTAGTCTCTGCAGATAAAATGTCTTCAGGAGAGAGACAGTCCTCATGAATGATCCCTAAAAATAAGATGCTGTGGAGAATCTTAAAAAAAGTTTAACACATTTAATAGACTAGATTATTATCATCATCATCATCATCATGTTTTTAGTGTAGGCTATAGGCTATGCAACATATCAGAGCGATTACTATGGGGTAAATAGTCAATCTTTCATTAATTTGTATGTGTGTGTCTATGTGTGTACATACCTCATTAACATATGTTCTAAGTTCATTTAGCTCTTTTTTAAATTCTTGCATTACATGACAAATTAACTGGGACCCACAGGTTTTCAAGTTCTCCTTGTTAAACTCACGGATCTTCCCCAACCCAAGTGGCATTTGTCTGGTTGAGGAAATGATTTAGTAACCGGACGGACACAGACTTTCTTATATGTAAATTAAATTTAATTCGATTTTCATGCATGGATTTCGGTTTTAAAGCCTAATGAATAAAACACGGCTAGAAGGGGGAAAACAAGTACTTACCTTTTTTTACTATCCACAGCCATCGTCGTTAAGAAATGACTAACACGAGGAAGGAAGGAAGTTTTAGTTCAGTCACAGTGTGGCATCTCCACCCTCCTTTATTCGTGCACATTCACTGATACGAACGCGAGAAATAACAACTGTGAGAAAAAAATCGCGACTATATAATTTTTTTTCTCTCGAGTTGCGTGCTTTTTGAACGTTGCAGCTACTGTAATGTAGTGTTTCGTTTAAACACATAGATACATACATTGTAACATCTGAGGGGCACGTTGTAACATGATCATTTGACAGCTTAAAATTTTATTTTATCTAATAAAAAATATACAAGACAAACTAAAATATTTTGTCAATAAAATAAAGTCATTACCTTTTTAAATTAAGATAATGGCGATTTTTTAGGAATTCAAAATAATCTCATTTTGGGGTTTGACATTGCTGAACACATTGCAATCATGTTTAGGATGGCCCTGATCACAACACACAGCTATACAGTATAGTTCAAAACAATGTGGGCAAAAAGAAACACATTTAGACATTCAGAAAACACAGAGAGGAACGCAACACTCCCCTCCCTCCACGCACAGCTCTCATAGAACAGGAGACATGCCAATGTTTTACATTTCTTGAAATAATCATTTCTGAATATTAAACATTGACTGACAGTCTTTATTCACCTGTTTCTCGTAATTTCTCATTAAAATTCATAAAAGTAAATAGTGTAAATTATATCGCTAATGCCATAGAATAGCATACTATAGTTTAATAATAGCCGGACACATTGTAACGCAGTGTTAGCCTACAACAGCCGCTTTTCCACCGAAATTACCTGGAACAATTTATCCCAGGAACTTTTTTCTCCCCCGTTGCTGTCTAAAGCAGCTACCGTGAAGATTAGGCAAATAGTCTGGTGACGTAGGTCTGCGCGCTTTTCTCAATTTTCTCAAATTTCGGACTTGCATCCTCGGTAGTTCGGACTTCGCGAGTTCGACTCGTTATTTACAGTAAGACGAAATATGAAATCAAACACCACTGTCTCCTTTCGTTTTCATTTAAACATATTAATAGCCGCAGAAATGTAGTTCAGGGAATGTATATAGCCTACATTACAATTAAACGAATTATTATATCAAACAGTATTGCCTCTTTTTATTTTCATTTTAACATATTAATAAAGTTCCGGACCTTTGGAAAAGTACTACCTTGCAGGAGCTGTGTTCCAAAGTTAAGTGCACACACTTCGAAGGGCACACCTCCGAAGTGCACGAAGGGCCCTCCCAAGTGCATGAAGGACGCTCAGCCTTTGCAGGATTTCCTAATTGCGACACCAGAGGTTCCCGATTAGCGCTCTGTCGCATAGCAACGGTGCCAGAGGAAAGCTGAGGAGAGGACAATCAGTATATGAAGTAGGCAACTTTAAATGTAATAACCTTGAACATA
>NW_015667335.1:0-936 GCF_001515625.1 Sinocyclocheilus rhinocerous
ACTGAAATAACAGTCAGAATAAATGTGTCATAAATCCTCATATAGCCAGTAAGATCAGTGTGTGTGTGTGTGTGAGAGAGAGAGAGAGAGAGAGCGAGAGTGTGTGTGTGTGTGTGTGTGAGAGAGAGAGAGTGTGTGTGTGTGTGTTTGTGTGTGTGTGTGTGTTTTCTACATGTGTGTTTTTATTGTAGTATCACATCAATCATTTGTATTATTATTATCAAAATGTTCTTTCAATTGAAAAGTTCTTCATGAATCATGTTTGTGAAAAGTACATGTCATTTTTCTCTATTGTTTTTGAGCATAAATAATAAAACACGATGATAAATGAACTTGAGATCAGATCTGAATTGATGTTTGTATCATGAATATAATCGATTCCTCACAAGACTGACATGAGCTTCAGGAGAGTTTCTGACATTATAACAAAACATTCATCACAGCATTTAACAAAATATATTGTAACTACAGAAAAGCTGTATTAAATTATTATGGGATCTCTTTCAACCGGCGATTTTATTTACTGTTTTTTTATTTACTAATTGCAACCACAATATGATTTTTTAATTATTTTAATTATAACAAATCAATAAAGAAATATGTTATGATTACAATAATACTATTGTACTCTTAAATTAAAAGTATGTATGCATGTATTATTATTATTATTAATAATAATAATTATTATTATAATAATACATATTAATGTAATTAAATTTTTTATTTGATTTTATACCACTAAAAAAAACTCTTATTGCAATAATTATATTGCACTTAAAAATAAAAAGTCAGTATTTAATAATGAAATAAAATGATTATTTTGGCTATTACTATATTTTAAATTATAACAAATATTATAAGAAATAAAGAAATGTTATGATAATAATCATAATAACAAAATATCAATAATATTTATATATTATAATTGTATTATTT
>NW_015667336.1:0-209 GCF_001515625.1 Sinocyclocheilus rhinocerous
ATAGCATGATTTGTGAAAATTTAACTATAGCCTACTGAATGACATGGCATAGACTTTTTCATGGCTAGTTTTTGCGTATTTCATTTCATTCTGCAACCTACTTGTTCTACAGATCTGTGTGTACTAGTGTTAAATGCTACTGTTTTTGAAAGCGTTGATAACGTTTATGACAGATAATATCATGATCATTTTTGCGTTTCCCTTACCGA
>NW_015667336.1:441-1313 GCF_001515625.1 Sinocyclocheilus rhinocerous
TTTTACCATTTCTGAAGTCAACTCAAGCTTAAAGCTAACTGGTTAACTGCTTAACTGGTTCATGATTCATGAACATTCTGTGAGATGTGCAGCCTCAACATTAGCAGTGTAGTAAAACTCATCTCGGCATCATCGGTCTCTTTCAGAACAGACTCTGTGTCAGGCGTCATCCAGAAGATATTATGTGACAGTATATGTTTTAATGCAGTACAGTAGATGTTTTAATAAGCTTACTGTTTATGCCTCTACAAAAGCATTTGCTGATGGTAAATGGTGAGGCTGAAGATAATTTTGGAGAGATTTTAAAGAACTATGCATTTTCACTTGTAAGCAGAAAACATTCCAGCATGTTGATTGATCACATCAAGGCAGTAAGCTTGTATGCAGGTCCTTAACTAAAAAAAAAAAATACTTGCTGTTTGTTTGCACCAGTCATAACAATATAGTAAAACTGTAACTGTAAAATGTTTAAATAATGCAACACTGTGAGACTATAATAGATATTGACTTTTTCCAAAAGGGTTAGAGAAGTCGACCTACATGCAGAAAAATTATATCCACTGCCCTCCAACAACTAAATCGAGTGTCTGTTTTTGTTGTTTTGCTCAGTGTACACAATATGCGCAATAATCATTGAAAGGGCTACTATAATTAAACTAATATTCTGGGTTGAATACAAGTTAAAGTGTGTAATTGCAGAAATAATGATTGTTTCCAAACAACTCCCCCTATCTACCATTAGTCAGATAAACAGATAGCCCCAGAAGTCCTACAATGTTTGCTTCATAGACTTTTAAGAATATTTCTGTCAACAACTTACTGTTTAGAGCAGGTTTCCTCAAATCTTGCCCTGGAGGGCCAATGCGCTGCAG
>NW_015667337.1:0-341 GCF_001515625.1 Sinocyclocheilus rhinocerous
CAAATGAATGTTTGGAAATGTAAACTGATATTTTCTACTGACACATTACAGCAAAAGATAGAAATAACTGTGTATAATAACTGAAAATACTAGCGTTCTAATCATTTTGGACACCACTGTTTGGAGCCCACAGGAGTCAGTAGAATATTGTGGATTAATATAAAACTTATGTGGAAAATACAAGATACAAAGCTATCAGCAAACAGCACAAATTGTTTCTTTCTCTCAAAGGTAAAATTAACCTCTTCATGAGTAACCCCCTAACTGATAAGATAGAAATGCAATTTTTAGTTATTCAATTCCTCCTGGGGGTTCTGAAGAACTGTTTATGAAGAATTCAT
>NW_015667337.1:434-16323 GCF_001515625.1 Sinocyclocheilus rhinocerous
ATATTCAACTTAAAGGACAAGTTCACTTCCAGAATGAACATTTCCTGGTAATGTACTGTAATGTAATGTACTCACCCCATGTAATTCAAGATGTTCATGTCTTTCTTTACTCAGTCAAAAAGAAATTAAAGCTTTTGAGGAAAACATTAAAGGATTTTTCTCCATATAGTGGACTTCAATGGGACCCAACGGGTTGAAGGTCCAAATTTCAGTTTCAGTGCAGCTTCAAAGGGCTTTACATGATCCCAGCCGAGGAATAAGGGTTTCTGGGAACTTGTAAAGCCCTTTGAAAGCTGCATTGAAACTGAAATTTGGACCTTCAACCCGTTGGGTCCCATTGAAGTCCACTATGTGGAGAAAAATGCTTGAATGTTTTCCTCAAACACTTTAATTTCTTTTTGACTGAGTAAAGAAAAACATAAACATCTTGGATTACATGGGGTGAGTACATTATCAGGAAATATTCATTCTGGAAGTGAACTTGTCCTTTAAGTTGACTATATTTAATTCAACATTTTGATGAAACTGTTCTATGTTCTTCCATCAGTACAGTATTTTAAATGTAATTGTGCTGTATTTCTTAAAAAAAAAATAAAAAAATGAAATGTAAAATTTTAATTTTATATGGCATTTGTACAGACTTTGTATTTTGTCTTCCAAATAAAACTGTTAATTTTCCATCTTGAGCATGCTTTGACACTTTATTGAAGGTTTTTGATTGTAATGATTTGTAAAATAACAGTGTTTCTTTGTAGAACATTTAGTGCTTTCATTGTAATAATCTAGTAAAATAAAATCTGTAAAATAAGGGTTTTACACTGTAAAAAAAAGGTCAAATGACTGGCAGCTACGGCTGCCAAACAAAAACTGTAAAATTAAAGTAAAATATCATAATTAAAATATCTAGAAATATGGCACATCGTCTTAGAGTTTGTACTTGACTAACTGGGGCCCGGGTCAGGAAGCAGACAGACTGGCTAAACCGACCGTCTGCTAGCTGCCTCACGTCACAGAAATCAGTTAATTCTCAGCACATAGAAACTCTTTCACCTAGATATCACACTATAGAGACTGTGTCTGTTCCCCGAACTAGAAAATACAAAAAACGTAACAATTTAATTTATGTTCAACAAATAAAAAACAGATGCAATATGGATAAACAAATGATAAAGCTTGGCTTATTGAATATCAGGTCCCTTTCTACGAAAGCACTTTTTGTAAATGATATGATCACTGATCATAACCTAGATGTGCTCTGTTTGACAGAAACCTGGCTAAAACCTGATGATTACATTATTTTAAATGAGTCTACCCCCCAAGATTACTGTTATAAACATGAGCCGCGTCCAAAAGGTAAAGGGGGAGGTGTTGCTACAATTTATAACAATATTAATGATAAATCCCCTGTGTCGTCTGTGATGTTTACTGTATACAGGCCACCAGGGCACCATACAGACTTTATTAAAGAATTTGCTGATTTTATTGATTTTATAGTGCTGGCTGCAGATAAAGTTTTAATTGTTGGTGATTTTAATATCCATGTTGATAATGAAAAAGATGCATTGGGATCAGCATTCATAGACATTCTGAACTCTATTGGGGTTAGACAACATGTCTCAGGACCTACTCATTGTCGAAATCATACTCTAGATTTAATACTGTCACATGGAATTGATGTTGATGGTGTTGAAATTATGCAGCCAAGCGATGATATCTCAGATCATTATTTAGTCTTGTGCAAACTTCATATAGCTAAAACTGTAAATTCTAATCCTTGTTACAAGTATGGTAGAACCATCACTTCTACCACAAAAGACTGCTTTGTAAGTAATCTTCCTGATTTATCCCAATTCCTTAGCATTTCCAAAACCTCAGAACAACTTGATGATGTAACAGAAACTATGGACTCTCTCTTTTCTAGCATTTTAAATACAGTTGCTCCTTTACGCTTAAGGAAGATTAAGGAAAACAGTCTGACACCGTGGTATAATGAGCACACTCGCACCCTAAAGAGAGCAGCCCGGAAAATGGAGCGCAGCTGGAGGAAAACAAAACTAGAGGTATTTCGTATTGCTTGGCGGGAAAGTAACCTATCCTACAGAAAAGCATTAAAAACTGCTAGATCTGATTACTTTTCTTCTCTTTTAGAAGAAAACAAACATAACCCCAAGTATTTATTCAATACAGTGGCTAAACTAACGAAAAATAAAGCATCAACAGGTGTTGACATTTCCCAACAGCACAGCAGTAATGACTTTATGAACTACTTTACTTCTAAGATCGATACTATTAGAGATAAAATTGTAACCATGCAGACGTCAGCTATAGTATCACATCAGATAGCTTGCTATAGATCGCCTGAGGAACAATTCCACTCATTCTCTACTATAGGAGAGGAAGAATTGTATAAACTTGTTAAATCATCTAAACCAACAACATGTATGTTAGACCCTATTCCATCTAAGCTCCTAAAAGAGGTGCTTCCAGAAGTCATAGATCCTCTTCTGACTATTATTAATTCATCATTGTCATTAGGATATGTCCCAAAAACCTTCAAACTGGCTGTTATTAAGCCTCTCATCAAAAAACCACAACTTGACCCCAAAGGACTAGTTAATTACAGACCGATCTCGAATCTCCCTTTTCTGTCCAAGATACTAGAAAAGGTAGTATCCTCACAATTATATTCCTTCTTAGAGAAAAATGGTATCTGTGAGGATTTCCAGTCAGGATTTAGACCGTATCATAGTACTGAGACTGCTCTAATTAGAGTTACAAATGACCTGTTCTTATCATCTGATCGTGGTTGTATCTGATTGTGGTATTAGTGCTATTGGATCTTAGCGCTGCGTTTGACACTATTGACCACAACATTCTTTTGCATAGACTAGAAAACTTTGTTGGCATTAATGGAAGTGCATCAGTATGGTTCAAATCGTACTTATCTGACCGCCATCAGTTCGTAGCAGTGAATGAAGAGGTATCATATCGATCACAAGTGCAGTATGGAGTACCTCAAGGCTCAGTACTAGGGACGTTACTATTCATGCTTTACATGTTACCCTTGGGAGATATCATCAGGAAACACGGTGTTAGCTTTCACTGTTATGCTGATGATACTCAGCTCTATATTTCTTCTCGGCCCGGCGAAACATACCAATTTCAAAAACTAGCGGAATGCATAGTCGATATTAAAAACTGGATGACAAGTAATTTCTTACTGCTAAATTCTGAAAAAAACAAAAAACAGAGGTGTTAATTATAGGACCTAAAAACTCAGCATGTTTAGTATTGTCACTTTGCATTATTGACACACTATTTTTCTAATTAATTAATTGTACAGTTGCTTTGACACAATCTGTATTGTTAAAAGCGCTATATAAATAAAGGTGACTTGACTTGACTTGACATTCTCATCACATTCCTCAAAGTAACAGTCACACTGATGGGCCATTAGGGGACGGCCCTTTGTTTCTCAGGTGTGAATCACTAAATATTCATGGACATTGCCACTCCCTCACATACTCCCACTCCCATCTTTTCTATCACAAAACATGTCTAACAAAATTTAAATCAATATATTGTTTTCTGTGAATGAGTAAGCAGAATGATTTTCACATCATTTTGACGTAAATATTCTAGCCTACAAGACTAGCCTACGAGATTACTCAATTGTAATTCAGAACTATTCAGCATGAGTTTATGGCTTTATTTCAGATACATTTTTTTCTCAAAACTTACTAACCATGAATAATCTTTTTTTTTCTAAAAAATGCAAACATGTACATCCATCTTGCTCACATTATTGTAGCACACTTTGTGCTGAATACAAAATAAAAAATACATGTTAGCCAATAGTATGTTATAAGTAGCTGAAATAAGCACAAATGTCAGGGCATGTCAAAACATCTCAAGGGCCCCAAAATCACCTCAGACCCGAGAGGGTTAATCAATTTGATGGTATCATTGTGGTGTTTCTCAGACAGATATGAGAGATAAGTTGGCAGTGTGGCCAGAATGGCAGAGTTTGAAAGTCTCCCACAAGAGGTTTAAACATCTTTGCCAATTAAACCATCTACCTCCGGCATGTAACCAGTAGGCAGATCAACAGCATTCACCGCAGACACACTTTTAGTTACAGGGTTAACCCATTTCTGTCAACATACGCTTTCAGCATATTTACATGGCAGACTCTGCTTTTGCACCGTCGATCAGGAGTCAGAACAGTGAAATTAGTATCACTCAGATTCTTTTCTATTTTATATGGGCCAGCAAATCGAGCATGCATAGGAGAACTGGGCACAGGCAACAACACAAGCACA
This sequence comes from Sinocyclocheilus rhinocerous, assembly GCF_001515625.1. Classification (NCBI taxonomy): domain Eukaryota; kingdom Metazoa; phylum Chordata; class Actinopteri; order Cypriniformes; family Cyprinidae; genus Sinocyclocheilus; species Sinocyclocheilus rhinocerous. The sequence goes on from NW_015667337.1 coordinate 4,757, forward strand.
GAATCCCCAGGTTGAAAACTACGAACAACACTCTTTTTGTCATATCTAGTTTTCATCTTAGACTGAGAGTCGGAAAGATGCTGCTTAGTGACCTCCCAAGTTTATGGAGATGCTCATGAAACATACTCACATACTCCACAGGGAGAATATTTAGAAAGGAACTGTTCACTTATTAACTTCAAGGGTCCCCGAACTGTATGTCCGAACACAAGTTCGGCGGGGCTGAACCCTAATGACTCTAGTATGGTGCTTCTTATAGCCAACATTAAGAGGGGTAATCCATCCACCCAATCTTTACCGGTTTCGACGCAAGAAGTGCACAGCATTGACTTGAACGTCTGATGGAAGCGCTCGAGTGCACCTTGCGACTCTGGGTGGTACTTGCTTGACATTTCATGTTCTACCTGCAGTTCTTTCACCAGCTGTTTGAACAAGTGCATGGTAAAGTTTGTTCCCCGATCTGTTTGAATTACTTTTGGTAACCCGAACATAGAACAGAATTTAACCAACTCTTTAACCACTGCTTTTGTTGTGATAGAATGCAGGGGCACGGGTTCCAGGGAGCGCGTAGCTGTACACATTATTGTGAGGATGCATTGGTGACCAGACTTGGCTTTAGGCAAGGGGCCTACGCAATCAAGGATGAGTCTTTCGAAAGGGTCTCCTATAACAGGAATAGGTTTAAACGGGGCTTGAGGAATCACTTGATTAGGCTTAACTGCAAGTTGGCAGACGCGACAAGACCGAACAAATGCAGACACAGAAGATTTCATACTCAGCCAAAAGAATTGTCTAGCAATACGATCATATGTTTTTGTAACACCAAGATGTCCCGAGCAAATGTACTCGTGGGCCAGTTTCTAGGGGTGTGAACCTACACTGGTCTCACGGTTCGGTTCGATTATGATAATCATGTCATCGATTCGGTTCAATTCGATATCACGATGCATCATAATGCATTGATGATGCACTGCATCCTCAATTTTTTATTTTACTTCACATGTACACAATTTTGTCAATAAATACAAGCAGTCAGATATATGAACTGTACCTGATGTGGTTTCTCAAGTTAGTGGTATTACCCCCTGCATATTTTATTGCGCGTGACATGATTTACACACAGCGTGTGTCTTCTCCAGGTCGTGCTTCCCAGGTTGTTCATAAAAGCCGAAATGTGCCCAGATGTCAGCTTTTAAAGTAGTTGGAGCATTTTTAATTACTCGCACTCGCGTCTCGCCTCCCTCCGCCATTAGGCGCGTTCGATTTGAAGCGGCGCTGCGCAGAATGATCAGTGTATGACATCAATCGTGAGAGCGATTTGAAAGCAAAAGGATCCATCTGCTCTCTTATCACTCTCGTGGTACTTGATGTCAAGCCGAACGCGCCTAATGTATGCTACCGCGACAAATGACGTCAGAAAAGCGTCAGTACATTATAATCGGTTATGGTCTATTACTGAACCGATACCGAATCGTCCTCGTCTGCATCGCGATGCATTGTAGAAACTATTAATTTCGACACCCCTACCAGTTACATTATTTGAGTTCGATAGCCGGTGGGGAGAACGATCTGATAAGCCCCATCACGTTCAGAGTTTGACGGCTTCCACCAGCGCATCAGCACACCATCGTCCCAACAATAACCTTCCGGTGCATATAAAAGACTGCTAACATCAGGCTTCGCAGATACGATCGGGTACAGAAAGACTTTGGTTCCAGCCAAATCATTACCTAGGATCATATCTACACTAGAGCCAGACTGATATATCTTTTTGCAGATATGAGCCTGTCGCAGATATATCGGTATCGGCGAATATGCCGCCGATATGACATTTTTTTTTTTACAGAACATATAACGCTGATTAAATGCTTCTGAATGGTGTAATTACTTAGTTTGTCCAGCAGAATATGATGAATGGATGTTTCATTTTTAACAGCAGATTCAGTGACGTTAGAGACTAGAGCTGATCTGCGCATCACAGCACGTGTCTGCGGCGCATTAAAGCCTATGTTACGCCCACCAGAGCTGATCGCGACCACTCAGTCAATGCTGGTGTTTATACCGGCCACACCGCGGCCCAGAACTCATGCTTATCACATCGGTCACATCACTTTGCGCGGCGCGACAAAATACAATAGAATTTCACAGTTTGCACAGTTTGTCAGAACAGTCAGTAACGTAGCAGATTGAAAAGTTAGTATCTTTCTGCAGTCCAATAGACGGCAGTGCGGTGATGGCTTGAGTCTGTTGAATGGTGATTTAAGGCCATGTTGTCACCTAGTTGGAGAGACTCAATGCTAAGTAAATAAACAACAATGTCCTTGTAAACCTGCCCCTGTTGGTTTGGCAGTAGCTTGCTTGCCCTACACAGTTACCTTGTTTAATTTCTTAATTCAAGTTATATATATTTTGTTCTATTTGTGTTAAGTTATTTATAATAAGTGAAGTGAAGTTTACTGTTAAGTGCACTGATGTCAGACTTATTTTGAATAATAAAGTTTATTGTTAAATTGTTAAATACCCTGCCTCCACTACATAGGCCTATGTTTGTCACATCATTATAAGTGTTTGATCACCACATTTGAGTTATCGTTGCAAAAAATATATTTATGTATATATATTCTGTTTATGTAGGCTATATACTGTATTATATATACAGTACCAGTCAACAGTTTGGACACACGAATGGGAAGTGTCCAAACTTTTGACTATACTCTGTACTATAATATAGCCTACACATAAAGAATATCGGCCGATATATCGATATCTGTCTTTTTTTACTCCCTAATATCAAGTGGTTGATCAACATTTGGTTTTCAACTACTGAAAATGGGTATTATTCAACAATCTGAATATGGAGCCTCATTGACATCCCCATATCTCTGGGACTGACCAATGTAGGGCCTTGCAAATGAAGATTCCAAAAGAAAAGTTTATTAAGAACTAGAATCTAAAACCATATTGCAATCTCTTTAATACTTCTTGAGTTATAGGCACGCAAACTTTGGAAAAAAGAATACTTATGGCACTCAGACAGGTATGTTCACAATGCAGTTGTTTGGACAGAAGGAAACAAGATACATTTCTAGTTTCAACATTATTTGTTCTTCAGACATTCCTCTTTAAAAGAAAAGTAGTATCATATTTTTGCAAAATGACCCACATTTGGTTTTTGACCACTGAAAATGTGTACAATGTAATTTAGCCTACTCCTGGAGCAATATTGACATTCCATTATCTCTGGAACCGAACCATATAGGGCCTTAAAAATGAAGATGCAAGAAGGGAAGTTTGTTAAGACCCAATATCTAAAAGGGCATTAATATATCTTTAATAATTTTTGAGTTACAGGCATGCAAACTTTGGAGAAAAAAAACTTGAAAAGTGCTCTTTCCCCATTTATGAACGGTCACCATTGGCACATAATGCATCAAAGATTGGTAAAGTCAACATATTTTACTAGCAGACCTACTAGTCTCTGTGTAGAAATAACATTGTGATGCTGCCATCTTTCTGAAGTCATTTTTACCCCTCTGTAATTTGGCTCTGAATTTCAGGTGAAAAATAGTGGATTACTCAGGAAATATTCATCCATGACATTTCATATTTTGGATATCATCACTATACATGTTTATCTTTCTTCAGAAAAAAACATTAGCAAATTCAAACATTTGAGCTGGGGACCTATGGTTGAGTTGACACGGAATGACCCAAGAGAAGAAAAAAAATAATAAAGAATTTGAACTTATTCATAGGTTAGGTGTGTTAATGCAGAAGAATAATCCCAGTAAAGAAGATGAGGTAGAATATAGTGCCTGTCAAATGAAAATTGAAAATATGTATACAGAGATGGTTTAAGGGGCTTTCATACGTTCTAAAGCAAAATGGATCAATAAGGGTGAATGAAACACTAATTACTTTTTTGCTCTAGAAAAAATAAATCGTAAAAAAAAATTTAAATAAAAACCTCTCTCTGCCCTATAGATTAATGGTGATTTATGTACAGATCCAGGCATGATCTCAACTTTTGTATACAACTTTTACAAAGAATTGTATACTTCACAGTTTTCTCAAGAAAAGTTTTTTTTTTTTTTCTTTTCGGTGTTTGTGGTAACGTTTCCGGTATTAATGAGGATTTTAAATTACTATGTGACTCTGACCTTTCTATTACTGAAATGGAAGAGGCACTGAAATCTATGAAAAGGTGAAAATCTCCAGGTACTAATGGCCTGTCTGTTAAATTTTATTTACATTTTTGGGACCTCTTAAAGCAGCCTTTATATTGTTTGTTTAAAGAATGTGCTCACAAAGGAGAGATGACACCCACAATGAAGCAGGGACTAATTTCTTTGATCCCCAAATCAGATAAAGATCCACTTTTAATTGAAAACTGGAGACCAATATCATTGTTAAAAGTTGATTATAAATTACTTGCTTTAATATTTGCAACTCATTTAAAATCTGGTCTTAATAGTATAATTGGCGGAACACAACTGGGTTTATGAAGAATAGACTCATTAGTTCCAATATAAGACTTGTACTTGATCTCATTGACTATTCAGAGAATATTGATTCAGATTCTATCATAATGTTTTTGGATTTTTATAAAGCATTTGATTCATTAGAGCACCAATTTTTGTTTAACCCTCTTAATGTTTTGGTTTTGGTTTCGGAAATAAATTTATTAACATGGTGAGAATGCTTTATAATTAGGGATGCCCGATACTGCGCTCCTGTACTCGTAAAAATGCCCCCATACCAAAAGCCGATACCACACAGAGTGTGAATAGAGCTGTGTCCAGAAAAAAACCCCACTGAAAACAGAACAACAGAGAGTAGAATGGAGTTATTAGAGATTAAGGATGTATATGAAGCACATGTAAGTAATTAATATAATGTTAAACATTCAACATCCACGCCTGTATAGCGGATGTGCACGAGTTGATAAGCAGAGCACGCTGAGTGGATTGAGCGCGGCGGCGGCACAGATGCGCGAGCTTGTCGAGCTTATCCGACAGAACTACAAACTTTCCAGTGATGTCTATGATATATTCATATCATCAGTGGTGTGCCGTCAGGGCCAGCCATGCCTTCTCTGCTGGCCTAAACACTATCAGAATCACTGATTTAGTTTAATATATTTTTCCATGAATGTGTATTAAATTATTTCCAATTGTCTATTCTCTTCATTTCATAGCTTTTCTCTTGTTTGCACTGCTTCCAGCAGTGTATGTTTATATTAGAGCTTTTATCCAATCATATTTCAGCAATCGTGTTGCCAAGGTCAAAGAAATCTGCCTTAAGGCCTTCAGAATCAACATTACAGGCGTCTGTTAACTTAAATCAATGGCAATGAAACTGTTGCTTTAACCAATCAGATTTCGAGTTGGCAGCACCAACGATAACGTCAGCATTTTCTCGTCCTTTGATTGGATGGTCAGCATACTAGCTAGCAAACAGCATCACTGTAAATCATTTTATTAAAACTTCGTAAAACTTTTATTACTGTTTCTCAGGTTTAGATATTCAGTGCATTTTGAAAAAATATTTGCCTACTATATTTAGTAAATGTAAAAACAGTAGTCCTAATGACTGCGAAAAACAACCACACCTCCTCGGCTCCGGCTCTGTGAAAGACTCGTGAAGATGAAACATTACTAGAGTATGGTAGGTTAACTTTCATTTTTGACTCTTTTATCGCTTGATGCGTTGTATGCTGATGTTATTTGCGCGATATAAAGCCAGGTTTAAATTTCCGTAAGAATATCTCAGTTTCCCGAGTGGAGCTGTATTAACCGGTCTTTTCTCAAGGGCACCTCAGTCTTGGTATTGAAGGTGGAAGAGAGCGCTGTACATTCACTCCCCCCACCTACAATTCCTGCCGGACCTGAGACTCGAACTCGCAACCTTTGTGTTACGAGTCCGACTCTCTAACCATTAGGCTTCCCCACTTCCCCAACTACTCCAGTAAAGTACAGATACTTGAAAAATGTACTTAAGTACAGTAACGAAATAAAACTACTCCGTTACGGTCCACCACTGTAAATCGTAAATATAAAACAAACAAACATTATAGGGGCATTCACTATAAACAACATTTAATTTAAACGTCAAGCATACACAACTTTATTTAAAGCAGAAGTGAAACTAGCAGACTGTGTGAAATGCGCTAGGCTGTAAGTGTCTCTATCATTCTGCACCAATACAAACGTGTGCGCACTGTTTAGCTTGCTTTAAGGCCAAAGTATACTTCGGTTTTTACTCGTACGCGAGGGTCCGTGTATACTGCGGAATTCAGCATTCATTTCGCATTCAGCAAATTACATGACCAAAATAGTACGCGTGCACTCATATAATGTATAACGTTTGGTTCCCTGCATTATTTTAGGAAAACGCTTTGTGATTACAGTATTGAACTGCTGCAATGGAGCAGCTCAAATGCGCCATTAAAATGAACAGTGAAAGTAACAAAAGCTTATACAATACATTTTAACACCAGATACGTATAATAAAATATTACTCCAGTAAATGTAAAAGTACTCCTTTTTCAATTTTACTCAAGTGAAAGTACAAAAGTACTCGATTTTTTATGTACTTAAGTAAAGTACTGATAGATAAATTTATTTTGCAATTTTATATAGGCTAATTTAATTTTATATTAGCACATATTTTTTAAAATCCTACTGCTATTTTGTTTCTGTACCCAATATAAAAAATAAAAAAAATACAAATGCTGTGAAACTACAGGTATCTGTATCGGCGAGTACCAAAAATGAAAGTATCGGTATCGGACTCGTTTCTGAAAAAAGTGGTATCGGTGCATCCCTATTTATAATGATATTAACTCTTCAGTTTTGGTTAGCTTGCAAACTACTAAATGCAGGACCGGAGTGGGACTAATTTTCAGCCCTGGAGTTTCATGCCTTAGACCGGCCCACTTATTTTATTTTTTTTTACGGCCTTTTCAGTGCCACCTTCGCGTTTTCTATTATCCATTTTTCATCTATTATTTTTTGCTCGCATATCTCCAACAACTGAGCTGCTCAAAATACCTGGGATTTTCCCAAAATACCACTATATGGAGTCAAGATATATTTTTGTTGTTGATATGGACTATGTTGACGAGAGTGATGTAGTAATGTTCACTGTGAAGCTTACACTGCGATGTACCTGAGAGAAAACAGATTTGACCATCTGATTTTCACCAGTAACAAAAAAGTGTTTTAAAGCTTGTTGTTTTGCAGAACATCACAGTTATATATGACATGAGAATAATGCCTGAAGTTAGGAAGAACATTTAAAGGAAAATATAATTATATTTTCATGATTTGTTTCTTCTTAAACCTTGTCTGTGGTGTAAAAACACCCCTGGCCAAATGTCCCCAGAGGGCATCACTTCCCACTTTGATAATTACTGTAGTTACCATTTTCTGAACATCACATCCTTTATTTTCCCCCAGATGTAATCTATCTAGGTGGTTGAATAAAAATATTTGGACTTTATATCTAAAAATTACCTAAATTTAGCACCAGCAACCTTGTTAGCTAGACAGTTAGCATCAGCTAACAATATTTACTTATTTTCAGTATGGTTATGAATAAACATTTCAGCCCTGGAGTTTCATGCCTTAGACCGGCCCACTTATTTTATTTTTTTTTACGGCCTTTTCAGTGCCACCTTCGCGTTTTCTATTATCCATTTTTCATCTATTATTTTTTGCTCGCATATCTCCAACAACTGAGTTTTTTTTTGTTGTTTTTTTGAGCAAGGTGGGAGTGTTTTGAGCAAGGTGTCAGGGGAGTCAAAAGATAATTACGTCATCATTAGGGTTGCCAATTAACTTCAGAAATGGAAAATAAGGGACAATTGTGATTCTTTATCTTTTATTCTTTAAGAAAATAGTGTTTTTATTCTTGTATTCTTGTAGAAAATAAGTGTTTGTTCTTTAAGAAAATAAGGGACAGAATAAGGGGCGCTCCAAATATTTGTACTGTACCATAATGTATGGCTGCCTGCAGTCAAATAGTTCTCAGAAATAATCACAATTTTTTGACATCTTTTTAATTTTTATAAATTGCATTGTGCAAAAGTGCAAAGTGCATGTGAATTTAAAAAATGGACACGAGCAAGCAAGCAAACGTTTCAGCACAAATCTTCTGCAATCTTCAGTGCTCACTTAACAAACAACATTCACCCTTTTTAAGTAGGTCAACAATTAAAGACAATCAGCTGAATTCAATTATCTCAGGTAAACCTCAATTAATCACAAGCAGAATTCCAAGAAAGTTTGATCATTCACATATATAGCAGAAATTTACAAGTATACAACTTCAAAGAATGACCAAACATTACAAATACAACAAACACAGCAGGAGAGAGAGAAGATAAAGCAGAAACGACAATACCAATTTTTACAAAAAACAAGAGAGATCTAGTTCTTCATTCATACCCTCAGGAAATAAAGATCCAGAAAGCCTCCCTTTGCAACAACTTCTTATCTCTATCTCTGCCTCTTCTATGAGGTAGAATCCTCTCGATGCCCAGGTGGGTTCCCCTCTTCCGAGCTGGTTGTTGAGTGTCTCCTCTTTGAGACTGAAGAAACCAAAGCCTCTATCATAGCATCCCACAGTGAAGTTAACTTCAACCAACAATTGGAACTGCTGCACACTCCTATGGCAGAATTCAAGCAAGGTATACAACAGAAGAAGAAACTTTTTTCAATTCAAACAAAAACAATAGAAGAAGATACGTAAATTCCGCAGAGACACATTAGACTACAAATAAAGCAGAGTCTATCCCTGGCTTAATCGTAACAGCACGTTTTCAAGACCCTCACGTAAGGTACAGTTTGAAGATGAGGCTCTGCACCACTTCTGCATCTAGTGGTGACAGTGAAGTGGATTTTTTTATCAGATCATAGAAGCGAGACAGAAAATCGTCTAAGAACGGCACAAAAATACCCACTTCGCAGAAGACCACTCGTCGTGGGAGACGTGGTGCTAAGAGGAGACACTCAACAACCAGCTCGGAAGAGGGGAACCCGCCTAAAGACAATCTGATCTTCAATCTTACTGGTCAAGAATAACATTCGCAAGAAGTAAGTCTTCTGAATAAAGGTCTAAGCTTTGTTCCAACTAAAGCTATAGATCCTTTTGTCACTAAAATTGAATTGCCTAAGTTTTTCGGACATTAAGATTGAAATGTTTGTACAAAAACGACAAAGTTGATCAACTAAATGCATATAATCACAATGGTCGAGCAACATTCAAGCCTAAAAGCACCTTCTGTCCACCTGTGTCTAATCCATCTATTGAGACATATTGTAGGCTAGTGGAAAGGGATGTGACCAATTTACTCGAGCAGTCATCATTTCAGAACAAAAAGTCAAATTTGACTCGTTCTGAAAAAGAAACTCTTGATGAATTGTGTAGAAATAAAGACATTGTCATCAAACCTGCAGACAAAGGAGGTGGTTTGGTGATTATGCCTCGAGCGCTTTACAACCATGAGGTTTTTCGTCAACTAGAAAATACAAGTTACTATCAAGCTCTGCCATCAGATCCAACGACTCTGTTTCAAAGTGAGATCGACAAATTTATTCAGGAAGCACATTTTCATCAATTAATTTCTGATAAAGAGATGCGATATTTGTTGAATCGTTCTCCGACTAGACCTGTTTTTTATGTCTTACCTAAGGTACATAAGAGCTTGGTCAATCCACCGGGACGACCTATAGTAGCAGGAAACAATAGTCTTACTGAACATCTTCCAAATTTTGTTGATTTTTTTCTAAGACCTTTGGTCACTTCCCTTCCAAGTTATCTGAGAGACACAGCTGATTTTCTGCAATGTTTAGCAACTCTACCAAATGTTCATCAGGATGTTATATTGGCAACTATGGACGTTACCTCACTGTATACTAACATTCCACATCATGAAGGTTTAGTGGCTTTAGAACATTTCCTTGATTTGCGCGATGATGATGGTCTTCCGACCAAATTTATCATTAAAATGGCTGAAATGGTACTCACTAAAAACTATTTCTTATTTGAAAATCAATATTATTGTCTTCGTCTTCACTGACAGTTTTGTTTTGAAGCGTGCATTTCCGTGGTAAGAGCGATCTCTATTCATTCATTATGACAAGCACTAGCAAAGCATTTAGAAGATGTGTGCATCCGTGTCATCGCTATTTGACACCCGATGACACACACGATCTATGCATTGTTTGTTTGGGCGAAGAGCACGCACGCGATGTCCTCGAGGGGGCAATTTCCCTCCCGCGCTCGTCAGCTGTGGACGAGAATGAGCCGCTGGAGGATGATATTATTTCTTTAACATCTTCTGATCCAGGGGCCAGTGCTCTGCTGGGTTCAGCCCAGGAAGAGCAGGAAATGTCTGAGGAGGGCGAAGAAGCTGAGGCTGAGCCTTCCCAGGACCTGCCGCTGCTGAGGCACGGAGAATGAGCTCGTGGGGATCTCAGGTGGACCTGGCCGATGAGTTTAGAGAGGGGCTTTCCTTCTCGCGCTCATCGGCGGCGGGCGAGAGACAGCCGCTGGAGGATGATGTTCTCTCTTTAACATCATCTGATCCAGGGGCCAGTGCTCTGCTGGGTTCAGCCCAGGAAGAGCAGGAAATGTCTGAGGAGGGCGAAGAAGCTGAGGCTGAGCCTTCCCAATCCTCCTGCCCTGCGTATGATGAGCTCTTGGAAGTTATGGATCGCGCCACGGCGAGGCATGACTTGCCGTGGAAGCGGACTAAGGAAGTGACGTCGCAAGGTCGTCTCGATGAACGTTATCTTTCTGGCCATAGCCCTCCAGCTCAGGTGAGCCTTCCTTTCCTTCCTGATCTCCATACTGAGATCGAGAAGGAATGGAAGAGGCCGTTTTCCTCACGCATCCATCGGTTCCAGCATACCAGTTATGACAACATGATGAACTGCCTTTAACTGAAAAATTTGTGTCTACTATTGTCAGTTTTGCATTATTGACACACTATTTTCCTAATTAATGCTGTTCAGTTGCTTTGACACAATCTGTATTGTTAAAAGCGCTATATAAAAAAAGGTGACTTGACTTGACAACATCGAGGCGATGCGCGAAAACGGCTATAGCCATATAGGCCACTAGCATTAAGCCGGTTGGCGTGGTAGCCCAGGCACACATAGATAGTAATACATGTGGTTTACATGGCTCTTTGAAGCAGCAGCAGTACATATGTCTTGACGATCTGCTTGTTGTGGGATGTTTTGTTCTTGTTTTTGGCTTTTATTGTCCATTTTATGTCTCCTGCTTTGTGGGGGTTTATTTCATATATGTTATATGTGCAGCAGCAGTATTTCTTACATGCTTACAGCAGCATGTTGTGGATGTATTGGCAGTTGCAAGTCTCTGTACTTGCTCTGCCACAGCAGCAACATAGCCGATCTATTCCGCCAAGACCAAACACATTCAAGATTCAAGATTTTTATTTGTCACATACATGGTTATATAGAGAATATATGACCAGCAGTGAAATGTAAGTCAGGTCCGCTCCATGGACAGTGCAATTATTAAAGAATACAAAC
>NW_015667337.1:17550-23843 GCF_001515625.1 Sinocyclocheilus rhinocerous
CTTCTTCGTCTTCACTGACTGTTTTGTTTGAAGCGTGCATTTCCGTGGTAAGAGCGATCTCTATTAATTTGTTATGGCGAGCACTAGCAAAACGTTTAGGAGATGTGTGCATCCGTGTCATCGCTTTTTGACACCCGATGACACACACGATCTATGTGTTGTTTGTTTGGGCGAAGAGCACGCACGCGATGTCCTCGAGGGGGCAATCTGCGTGCACTGCGAGCGTTTTTCAATGAAAAAGCTCCGTTCTCGTTTGTCTCTCTTTTCGAGTAAAGAGGGGCAACCATCTGCTCCCCGCGGTTCAGGACCTGCCGCTGCTGAGGCACGGAGAATGAGCTCGTGGGGATCTCAGGTGGACCTGGCCGATGAGTTTAGAGAGGGGCTTTCCTTCTCGCGCTCATCGGCGGCGGGCGAGAGACAGCCGCTGGAGGATGATGTTCTCTCTTTAACATCATCTGATCCAGGGGCCAGTGCTCTGCTGGGTTCAGCCCAGGAAGAGCAGGAAATGTCTGAGGAGGGCGAAGAAGCTGAGGCTGAGCCTTCCCAATCCTCCTGCCCTGCGTATGATGAACTCTTGGAAGTTATGGATCGCGCCACGGCGAGGCATGACTTGCCGTGGAAGCGGACTAAGGAAGTGACGTCGCAAGGTCGTCTCGATGAACGTTATCTTTCTGGCCATAGCCCTCCAGCTCAGGTGAGCCTTCCTTTCCTTCCTGATCTCCATACTGAGATCGAGAAGGAATGGAAGAGGCCGTTTTCCTCACGCATCCATCGGTTCCAGCATACCAGTTATGACAACATGATGAACTGCCTTTAACTGAAAAATTTGTGTCTACTATTGTCAGTTTTGCATTATTGACACACTATTTTCCTAATTAATGCTGTTCAGTTGCTTTGACACAATCTGTATTGTTAAAAGCGCTATATAAAAAAAGGTGACTTGACTTGACAACATCGAGGCGATGCGCGAAAACGGCTATAGCCATATAGGCCACTAGCATTAAGCCGGTTGGCGTGGTAGCCCAGGCACACATAGATAGTAATACATGTGGTTTACATGGCTCTTTGAAGCAGCAGCAGTACATATGTCTTGACGATCTGCTTGTTGTGGGATGTTTTGTTCTTGTTTTTGGCTTTTATTGTCCATTTTATGTCTCCTGCTTTGTGGGGGTTTATTTCATATATGTTATATGTGCAGCAGCAGTATTTCTTACATGCTTACAGCAGCATGTTGTGGATGTATTGGCAGTTGCAAGTCTCTGTACTTGCTCTGCCACAGCAGCAACATAGCCGATCTATTCCGCCAAGACCAAACACATTCAAGATTCAAGATTTTTATTTGTCACATACATGGTTATATAGAGAATATATGACCAGCAGTGAAATGTAAGTCAGGTCCGCTCCATGGACAGTGCAATTATTAAAGAATACAAACACAAGAAAATATATATAAATATAGGTATGGAAAAAAAAGATTTAAAAAGAAATAAGAATAAAATAAAATGTGCAGGACAGTATACTGTAGACTTAATAAATATTAAGACTGTTCCCATACCACACTGAGTATTAACTCAGTGGCATTAATGGCATTGGCTCAATGGCATTAACATTGCCATGTACATTACCATGCCAATCCCTCCGAGAGTTGTCATGACAGAAATATGAAAAGACGATCGGTTCTCGTGGCAATACTATGATTTGTCACGACACATTAAAGAGCCACAAAATGGTATTTACTGTTTGAATTTCTTAAAAATGACAAAATTTGAAAGCGGAGACCTTGTTTCATAGAAGTAACGTGCTCTGTCTTGTCTGTCGACGTGTTGTCAGTTTCCTCTTTGCTCCGCAATGTATTTTTTTTTACTGCATGAGAACATGATGTGTAGTGTGAGAGCAGCATGGCTTGTTGGGTATAGCAACAGTAACTAAAGAGGGTGGGATTTTGCAAAGGGTCAATTGCATGCACATTCACGCTGAATATAATTTCATATTAAAGCACAAAAGAAACTACGAGCATGTGTTGTAGTTATGTCATCACTTAAGTTATGAACTTACCAAACAGGTGATTAAAGCTGCTTAAAACTGCATGCATATAAGTATTTGTTATGAGACATATCTCTGAAATGCAGTGGTTTTCAAAACTGAAAACCTGGAAAAGTCCTGGAGCCCCTCAGCACTGTCTGCCTCATCTAACGCATCTAATTCAACAGCTCATTAGTAGAAACTTTAAGACCTGAAGTGGGTCAGAAAAGGTAAAGAGGTGTGAGAAAATACGATGCGTGTCAGATCCGCATCATGTTCAGCAATGGCAGCTCTTAAAAGATTACTTCACTCCAGAATTTAATTTTCCTGATAATTTACTCACCCCCATGTCATCGAAGATGTTCATGTCTTTCGTCCTTCAGTCAAAAATAAATTAAGGTTTTTGAGGAAAACATTCATGGATTTTTCTCCATATATTGGACTTCAACGTGGACCAACGGGTTGAAGGTCCAAACTGCAGTTTCAATGCAGCTCCAAAGGGCTCTACACGATCCCAGCTGAGGAATAAGGGTCTTATCTAAAGAAACAGTCTGTCATTTACTAAAAAAATATATATACATATACTTTTTAACCACAAATGTTTGTCTTGTACTAGCTCTGTCATGCACGTCCGCACTACATAATCACATTAGAAAGGTCACATTTTTTTCCTAGCAGAAGAAATCTTTTACGTTTCAAAAGATTTAAACATACAACTTTTCTGAATGGTCCTCCTTCTCCACACTTGTAAACACTGGGTCGGTACTTTTGCCTATGTCACGTGTGACCTTTCCAGCGTGACTATATACTGCGTGCAGTTGTGGATGCACACCGCAGAGCTAGTGCAAGATGAGCATTTGTGGTTAAAAAGTATATAAATGTTGTTGTTGTTTTTTTTTTTAGAAATGACAGATCGTTTCACTAGATAAGACCCTTAATTTCTTTTCGACTAAAGAAAGAAAGACATGAACATCTTCACTTGGATGACACTGGGGTGAGTAAAGTATCAGGAAATTTTAAATCTGGAGTGAACTAATCTGGGCATTTTTCAAAAATATTGTATTTGAATATTTGTGCTCAAAAAATAATATTTATTTAAATGATGTTTAACGAGAAATTAACAATATATAACAATATATAAAATATAACATTATTTTTTTTTTAAATCAAGTTGTCACCATTTCTGAACAAGCTTATGATTAGGCATTATACACAATGTTCTACAATAAGGTTACGTTATGTCTCAAAGTTTTCTTTTAGTTAAAAATGTGTGTAAACAAAAAATATATATATTTAAAGAAAAAAAGCATTCAAACACAAGCAGAGCAAACAGGAAAAAAATACAACAGACCATGCCAATTACAGTACAGAACGTACACTCAAGCAGGCCTATGTTAATGGTGTTTCACATGTTAATGTTGAGAAAAACAATAATATGCTCATCCACATGCTCGGGTTTGTTCCTCAGTTATTGATAACAATAACAACCCGCACCAACACAGACGTCCCAGAGACAAAGATAACAGTGTGCTAAGCAAAGTTTCTTACAGCGCTTTAGTTTCTGTTCTTAAACCACTCTCCCTCAAGGAAGCAAATATCTCAAGATCATTTCACTATTAGATAAGCTTTCTTCTCGACTCACTCGGGGTACAGCTGCGCTTACCTGCAGTCACGAATGGCAGTGATGGAGGTGGCTTAGAATTTCTTTTAATGTGTCATTATAAAATAGGAAAACTTCCAATCAAACTCTCTAAATTTTACCAGCAAGTATTTGCTTCCTGGAGTCTTATTTATAAACACAACTTTTCCCCTCAAAGTTTTCTTATCTGCAATAATGCCAGTATTTGTATGGAAATAAGTCTTTATTTTTTCACAATTGGTTTAGTAATGGGTTGTTATTAGTGAGTCAGTTATTTAATAATGAAGGAAATATATTTACATTTCCAGACTTTATTGCAAGATACAAAATTCCTATTATATTAAAAGAATTCAAGGTGCTTACTAAGGCCATACCTGCAGGTATACATATGCTATTCAAAAGCAGTAGGCCTACTTCGGTACTTTCTGTCTGTCCTCCTTGACCTGAACATACCTCAGTTGGCACTATCTGTTTCTCTGTGTTAAAGCCTAACAACTATAAAATTAGATCGTTATTTTTGAAAGATATTATTTTTACGCCTTCTGTTATTTTTTACTGAAACAATATTTTTAATAATGTAAATTGGACTCAAGTTTGGTCATTACCTCAAAAATTCCTCCTTACAAATAAGGTTAAGGAAATCTCATGTAAAGTAATTCATAGAGTTTATCCTACAAAATAATTTCTACAAAAAATTAAAATTGATATTGATTTAAAATGCTCTTTTTGTTAATGTTCAACTAAAACAATTTCTCATTTGTTTTGGTCCTGTCAATATACCCAGCATTTTTGGAATAATGAGCAGGTTTTCATTGCTGATAATCAGTGGTGGAAAGAGTACTGAAAAAATATACTCAAGTAAAAGTAAAGGTACACAATTTTTAAACTACTCAAAAAAGTACAATTACTGATAAAAACTACTTAATTACTGTAACGTGAGTATTTGTAATTCGTTACTTCACACCCCTGCTGATAATATTTTAAAAACATTTTCATTATCTTATAAACACGTGATTTTGGGTTATTTTATCAAGGATCTCTCTTTAAAGGATGTTGTTTTTATTATAAATTTAATTTAATTAAATTATGTAAATTTCACATTCATAAATGCAAGTTTACAAAGGGCAAACCTCTTTTTATAGTGCTTGAAAAATAGATTCAAATGTATATAGATGTGATGTCAATCTAAAAATAGTAAAGCAATTAAAACGATTAATATATCGGTTTAGCATGTCTAATTATTTGAAAGCATAAAAACAAGTTTCAATTATTCTTACAATAGCCTTACGATTTTTTCCTCTCATAAATTCTGTTTAGTATTTACATTTTTTAAGGCATAAAAGATTCATTTAATTTATCTTTTAAATAATGAAAATTAAACATTTTATTTTTTTGGAAAATAAAGGGGATTTAATATTACAATTAAAACATTGAAGAAATATTGTATGATTATTCCTTAAAAATAAGGTTTTAATAATTCAGTAATGCCGTAGCTTGTAAGGCGGAGGCAGCTTCTCCACAGACTGTATAAGCAGCGCCGGACAGGCCAGACGAGTACCTACAGACCCGGGAGGGGAGGCATGGTTCGCCCTGCCGGGTGGAGGCGGTATTAGGAAACAATTGCATCGCGATCGACTGCTCCACCGGGGGGGACCCTTGTATACCCCCTAGCTACACCACCGTTGAGGGTGGTGAGGGAGGAGGAACCAGCAGGTCGGTTTCCGGCAGTAAAAGGTGCCCATCCTGCTCTTGAATGTATTCAAGCAGTTCAACACCGACTGAGCACGTTCCTGCGTGAGGCGTGCTGTCTGTTCGACCGAGTCCAACTCCATACCGAGAAAAGAGATCCTCTGCGTCGGGGAGAGTTTGCTCTTTTCCCAGTTTACCTGAAGGCTCAACCGGCAGAGGTGCGAAAGCACCAAGTCCCTGTATGCACAACTGATTCTAAGACTGAGCTAGTATAAGCCAGTCGTTGAGGTAGTTGGGAATGCGAACGCCCTGTTCTCTCAGGGGAACAAGGGCTGCCTCCGCAACTTACGTGAAGACACGGGGCAACAGGGACAGCCCGGAGGGCAGGACCTCGTACAGATATGCTCGTCCTTCGAACGCGAACTGCAGAAATGGTCTGCGGCGCGGAAGGATCGACACATGAAAGTACGCATCCTTCAGTTCGATTGCTGCAAACCAATCTCTGGGACGGATGCACCCGAAGATGCGTTTCTGCGTCAACATCTTGAACGGTAACCGGCGAAGGGCCTGGTTCAAGACACGCAGATCCAAGATTGGTCGTAACCCACTGCCTTTCTCGGGTACAATGAAGTAAGGGCTGTAAAACCCTTTATTCATATCGGCTGGAGGGACTGGCTCTATCGCATCTTTCGCCAGTAGGACTGCGATCTCCGCACGCAAGACAGGAGCATCGGCTGCCTTCACTGTCAACTTGGGGGGATCCCGGGCGAACTGAATCGCATAGCCGAGGCTGATGGTCTGCAGAAGCCAATGAGACGGGCTGGGTAGCTCTAGCCAGGCACCCAGATACCGTGCAAGCGGGACCAGCGGAACCACCGCCGTACCCGCAGTGGGGCAACAAGGTGGAACGCAGGGACCCAACTCGGGCGGCTTGTGAGCGGAC
>NW_015667337.1:27443-29161 GCF_001515625.1 Sinocyclocheilus rhinocerous
GCCATCCGCCAACACAAAAAGCTCCCGAGAGCGCGCTAGACTCGTCACACACGAAGCAGTTTAGTAGGAGCAGAACGATGTTGTCGCTCGGCTCCGAAGCGAAAAGCTGGAATGCGTTGCACCGGCTGCCCTTTTATGCTCATGCTGTGATCAGCGGCAGCTGGATGCAATCATCGCATGCCAATGTGCATTGGCTCGTTTAGTTTACACTCGAAGTGGATTGGTCTCTCTAAGCGAGATCCCAATTCGTCGGTCACCGACGTGACTCGGAATGACCGACTGAAAGGGTACTTTACATTTCTGTGTGTATGTGATATGAGGATAATTTTACTCAAATGAAACTGTAAAATGCTCATTAAGTGACTCTCAGAGCAGTTCTGGAGGTATTGTTAATGTATTTATGTCCTCATTAGTGAGACGGCAGACGTTAATATCACCGGAATCGTGCGCGCGCTTCAGTACGAGTAGTAAACAAAGTCGTGCGCCTGCGCCATTCATTAACACACAGAATTCATATTTAAATAGTCGTTTTGTGCCTAATATTTACAAATACTAGTGGGAGTGGGCTCACTTGTGTGTGTGCGCGCATCGGGGCGGAACTCCACTGTGCGCGAAACAGAGAGCGCGAACATGTAACGTAGAGACAGACGTGTAAATAAGATAAATAACATAAGGCTATTTAGTTTGTCAATAAAAGAACAAGGTATAGACATGGTCTATAGAAAAGGTAACTTTAAATGACTTCTGTTGTGATCTGGCACTATAGAGAAAATAAAAGTTTAAAAATTTTTAATTAACTTGACCTTCAAGGGGGGCGGGGGGTGCCGTTGGGAGGGCGGGCCGCCCCCCTAATATAATGGCAGGGGAAACACTGCATTGTAACATCCTATGGAAGTGTACATATATCTATAATAGATATTTGTCTGTCTACTTATGCTTATGTACCCTCTCTCCTTTTTCTTTTTTTTTTACTTTTCTTTTCTGTTTCCTTGTTCCTTCTTGTGAAATGCTCTTTGTTATACAGTGGGATATGGCATTGTACATGCTATTGTTGCCAATAAAGCATTTAAAAAATAATAATAATAAATAAATTCAATATTTGACAAAAAAAAAAAGAATGCCGTGATGGACTGCTGTCTTTTCTCAGTTGACTGGTATTTGGATTTTTTAATGTGGTTTTTCATTGTGGTGGTCATATTATGATGGTAATATCATTTGACCAAAAGTAATTCCATTTTGCAAGATCATTTAGTAAGATCAGTTTGATCAAAGTAATTCCAAACTTTGCAAGGCAGACAGACAGCGGCATTCTGTGATCAAATACAATCAACTTGTTAACATGCCCCACAGCGCCACCCAGGGCATTTAGTTATAACTGACTTTTAGTTTGCGTGCTTAGGAATTTTCATGGATTACCTGCATTAATGCCCAACAAAGCAACAAGCAGTAAAATTCAAATAGGTGTAATGAATTTAACTCATTGAATTTACAATGAAATTAATTATTCAAAAGACCTGATTTCAAATTTGATAGTTTACACTTTATCAACTACTCGTCCCGCGAGATGTTAACGTCCGTGTATATTAACGATTCTGTTCATATTACTTCGTGGCCAACGACACATAAACAAAATGGTAATCTTATTAGAGAGCCAGAGAGAACAGACACACACGCAAACAACATCTCCATCACTGACTGAATCCTGGTGCAGGACTTGG
>NW_015667338.1:0-612 GCF_001515625.1 Sinocyclocheilus rhinocerous
ACACTTCAGGTATACATTTTGACATTGTGTAATTCTGTTTCTTAAACGTGTAGAATATTTTCCAAAACATTACATATAGCATTATAAATGTTGCGTTCATGAGATTTCAAATTAAAATTAAGACATGTATTACACTATTTGAGAAATGTAATCCTATTTACAGCCTTAAAATTATGAAAAGTGAATATAAGACATTAAGGACAGACACAACTTTAATCCATGAACTATCTCTTATTACTTTTCTTTGCGCCCAAATAATGGAAATATGCAGCGGACCAACCTGCGCCACGTGGCTAAGCTAGCATGCTAACTTCAGCATGTCTAAAACGCTAGAACTCTCTAAAACTAAAGCAGGCCAAAAATAAAGAACATCTCTTATTACAAATAAAAAAGATCGATACTGGTGGGAAAACAAATATCCTCCTACCTTTACCAGCCGTTGAAAAGGTAAGACATCCCTCTGTCAAAACCAATTGAAAAACTTTGCAGGGGGTCACGCAGATGTGCAGAGAGTCAAATATCTTTGCGCGCGTCCTGAGCGCGTCCTCGATAGCTGGCACATTGGGGGTCTTCTTCTTCTTCTTCTTCTTTTAGGATTTAATGGCGGTTGGC
>NW_015667339.1:0-152 GCF_001515625.1 Sinocyclocheilus rhinocerous
TAAAATCTATATGGTCCTTCCATGATAATTTATCATCAAACCATACGTGCTTCTGCTAAGTTTGGACTAAATTAGACGGACCAAACAAACCCCCATTTTCAACGTCGCTTTTTGGGCTAAATTTGGACCAAATCCGACGGACCAAACAAAGA
>NW_015667339.1:170-672 GCF_001515625.1 Sinocyclocheilus rhinocerous
CGACGGACCAAAGACCAATTTTCAACGTCGCTTTGACGGGCCGACTTGATTTAGCCCAAAAAACGACGTCCAAATGACGTCTGGTGCTGGGTGGGAAGCTATAACGATTTCAACTCAAATTAATGTTTCATCATGTTTAATTTATCTGTCAAATAATTTTGTATTGTAGTGTCAGGGGCGTCATGCACTCTTTATTTTTTGGGGGGGCACGAGTGTTTGGGTTCTCGTCATGCTTGTCATGTGACACACAGCAGTCACTGTAACTTATAGGTTATAAATATGTTTTATTTATTTTTTCCCCCTTTTTATTCGAAATATTCCCAAACGTGTTAACTATATCATGAAATGTCTCGATTCTTAAATATGTAAGTAAATGCATTTTGCACCTTTATAGATTATGTTAGGTGATCATAATGGGCAAAGTAGCCTAATAGCAGTGTTGGGGAGTAACTAGTTACATGTAACGGCGTTACGTAATTTAATTACAAAATAAATGTAACTG
>NW_015667339.1:4179-19325 GCF_001515625.1 Sinocyclocheilus rhinocerous
CATTCATTAGAAATTTAGAAAAGTAATCAAAAAGTAATCAAAAGTAATCAGTTACATTGCTTTAATAAAGTAATTGAAAAAGTTACACTACTATTACATTTTAAATAGGGTAACTTGTAATCTGTAACCTATTACATTTCCAAAGTAACCTTCCCAACACTGCCTAATAGTGTAATCTACACGTAAAAACCCGTCTTTTTACTGAAGTACCAGATATGGGTGTCATGCCATAAAATATTTTAATACGACTGATTTTGTATTTAACGTGAATTTAATAAAAACTTTGTAAGTTACTAATTATAACACTTTCATTGTACAGAAAGAGAGCAAAGCACATTTTCAGAGAAGATTTTCATTGACTTCAGTCTAGCCAGAGTTCAAGCACTCTCAAAAACTCCCATTATAATCACAGAAGCTGTTTATTCTGTGAAATGAATATCTTGCTTACATTCGTACACACACATCTGCACTTTGTTGTTTCTGATGAGATTTCGCCAAGAGCAGAAATCAGTCAGCGAGCGCGCGCACTGAACAAAACTCCGGCGTTTCAGCGACGATGACTCATCTAAACGCCTCTGATTGGCCATTGCATTCGTAAGCTCAACAGAATCGTGTGTGATTGGTTATAATGCGCAGCGCTGTAAAAACGCGTCTGTCTCTGGCTCTTGCGCCAGTCAGCGAACGCAGATTAGATGTTATACTTTTTTTCCATTACTGCCACCCACAGGACAAACTGCGCATTGCACCCTAAATTGTTTGGTATGATACGATCCCAAATTTAGGGTTGCACCCTAAATTGTTTGGTGTGATACGATCCCAAATTTAGGGGGGCCGGGACATAGTCGGTTGAACGTACAGTATCCGTGTACAGTGTACTGGATTCGTGCATTGTCTTAAAGTGACAGCACTTTCTTAATGTAAATCAAACAAATAAAAGACATGGAGATTACTCACTGCTCTTGATTGAATAGCTTTTGTAACTTTAATAAGGATTAATCTTTAATTTATACAGTCAAATATGCAATGTTATTTTACATTTGATTACTTTATTCAATTTCTGTTCCTAAAAACTGTTAGACCTACCTAAAAAATCTGAAAAGCACCGTTTATTTTATTTGCATCTTTGCTCGGTTGTATTTATTTGTTCTGTGGCTCGTAATTAGATTATTTGTTATAATCTTATTTTCTTTATTTTTATTTGACAATATAGTCCTTTTTTCCCTAAACATAGCAGCACATAACCGTACCGAAACCGTGATACAAACAGAAGCGTGAGTAACTTTCTTGAACATTGTGATCAAACTGAATTACAAAATGTAATCACACTACAAAAAATGAGGATTGTTTAAACTTTAATTTTAAATAGAGCTTCGTGGTAAAACTCAGCTTTTTATGAAAACTATATTATAAATATAAAAATCTACATGAATGCAATGTTACACATATAATGATACATTTGTTCTCTGCAGTAGCAGATTTCTTTATGCTAAGTTCTTCCATTGAGGTTGTTAAGATTTATTGTTATTATTTACAGTTTCTGTACTGATAG
Source organism: Sinocyclocheilus rhinocerous (assembly GCF_001515625.1). Lineage (NCBI taxonomy): Eukaryota > Metazoa > Chordata > Actinopteri > Cypriniformes > Cyprinidae > Sinocyclocheilus > Sinocyclocheilus rhinocerous. The sequence goes on from NW_015667339.1 coordinate 5,729, forward strand.
CTTGTGTAACAGGTGCATCCTCTTCTTCGTTACAGCTTTTAACGTGGTTGACAGGTCTTGTAGTATACAATTCATCTGGGCTGTCAGACTCAGTAACACGCGTCTCATTCGTGGCCTGGCTGCTGTTGATTGGCTCAGAGGAGATGAATGACAGTAACTGAGGCTGCGTTACTGTTTCATGAAGATGAGAGGAGGAAGAGCCAGTCTCGAGGAGAAAGTGTGTATTAAACAAGGTTTCTATCTGTACCAGGAAAGTCTCAATGTCAATCTCTGAGACCTGCTCCAAAATCTTCTGGATTGACGTAAGCATCTACGGACAGACAGACAAAAGAAATCATTTTTAATTATAAAAAAATTCATTTTATAATTGTAATTATTTAGCAGAACTCATTCAACTAACATGTAACAATAAATGCATATAAATAAATATCGATTTATTCACTGTGAAATCAATTATTATTAGTGCTCAATCATTAATAATGGTTCTTGATATTTTCAATATTGAACATTTTTTCTGCTTCATATTTTTTGTGGAAACTGTGATACATTTTACTTTTCAGGATTCTTTGATGAATAGAAAGTTCAAAATAACAGCATTTGTTGGAAAAAAAAAAAAATATTTGTAACATTATAAAGGTCTTTACTGGCACTTTTGGCTAATTTAATTTGTCCTTGTTGAATAAAAGTATTTATAGAAAAAAAACATGTTTTTAATGGCACTTTTGAATGGTAATATATTATGGTTTCCACAAAACATGAAGAAGCACAAATGTTTTCAACATTGAGCAGCAAATCAGCATATTAGAATGATCTCTAAAGGATCATGTGACACTGAAGACTGGAGTAATGATGCTGAAAATTCAGCTTTGCCATCATAGGAATAAATTACATTTTAAAATATATAAACATAAAAAAAAAAAAGTTATTCTAAATTGAAATAATATTTCCCAATATTAATGTTTTTATTGTATTTTTGATCAAATAAATGCAGCCTTGGTAAGCATGTGAGACTTCTTTCAAAACCATTTTAAAAATCTTAATGATCCCACACTTTTGACCAGTATTTTGTTTTAAATTATCTATTCAATTTGACAATGATGCAGTGATGATAATCTTGGATATTTGAGAAAATCTACATAATTTAAATAAACTGTATCACTCTGAACTGAATTAGAAATGGATCAGCAGACGGCTTAAAATGTCAAATACATTTGCAGATATTTCAAAATTGATTTAACAAATTACCAATAAATGTTGAATGCTAGACATAATGAAAAATCAGCCATTAAGTTTCTGTTTGTGCAAATTGTACTGCCATCGAATACAAATGACCTAATTCAACGATAACCCAAAGTTCTATCAGTCTGGGCAGTGAAGGAACAACTCTGAAACTCTGAACTTGTAAAGGCTGGAACTTATGCAAAATTGAAATAAAATTGAAATTACACAGTTTATTTAACTTTAATGCATGTGCCTTAGAGTAATGAGTATTCATTTGTAATTTATTCTGAAGCAATATTTTCAGTCTTCTATATCAGTTCTTACATAAATCAGCATATTTGTATTTGCCACCTCAAATTGATTTCCAAGGCTTTTTTGTTTTTTACCTAAATAAAAGGCAATTTTTTCATAATCATATAAAATGTTTGTGTTATCTTTCATATAAAATTCTTACATTTTATTAATAAATGTAATTTTTATAGTAAGCCTCTATCGGGTTGTTAGCAATCAAATAAAATCAGTATCAACAAAATGTATGTTTCCACTGCAGAAGAAACGGAAGCAGCTGAAGTGGATGCATTTACGCAGACAGCTTAATGAAGCTCAAATGTACTATGAATGCATTAACATCGCAAAATTACAACTGCATAAATAATGTTATGAGCTTAGAGTTTTAAGTCACAATGTCAATACATTATTCATTATCAATCGTCATTTACGCTGAATGTAATAAAATCACAATCATTCTAGCTGAGATCTCTTGCGATTTTCAAGTGCAGTACTGTATACACACTGTGGGTGTGATGTGAAGTCTAGATGAGACTTATTACCTTTTCCAGGCAAGTTAGAGAAGAATCTCTGCGGAAGAGCCTGTCCATTGGTACACTCCTGTAAGAAGAATAAAATATAATATATATATACATTTTCAAATTTTCTATTTGAATATATTTTAAAATGCAGTTTATTCCTGTGATGGCAAAGCTGAATTTTCAGCATTCATTGTCACATTTATATCACTACAATAATATTTGAGGCTAGTTTATGAAAATGTGAATAATGTGCAGCGTTTTGTAACTTTATATTCCTATTTTTATGTATTCTAGCTTCCCTCTTCCAGCCGAAGACAAGGTTGCCCACACAAAAACACACATAAAACACGCAGCTCACCCATGAGACAGCCTGTACTTGAACACCACCCATTCTGCTCTTCTCATCACTTCTGACCAATCAGGAAGCTCAGATGAGTACTGGATGTTAAACCGGTATGGAAACCCTAAAACACAAACAACCCGAACTGATTCAAATTCAGCTGCAGCCGTTGTTGGGCTTATTTGATTATTTACACTTCTGTTAATTTATTCTTTAACAATCATGACTCTAGCACTTAGCACAAAGACCATTAAACATTTACAGAACACAGATAACCTAGAATAAGAAGTGGTAAAGCTGCTGTAAGGGATTTGTAAGCGAATGCATGAGTTTCATGGAAGAAGCTGTGACATACTCTGAGGTCCAGAGGGTCCGGTCTCCTCCTGTACCAGCAGACAGGTGGTCTGAGACAGGGGAGACGGGTTATTTGAGTTATACGGACTGACAATCATTCCGATGAATGGAGCACCTCCTCGAGAGAAATAACTCTGCCATAAAAACAGACAGAGAGGATGTGACACATAACCAAAGACACCATCCTAGTCCAAATACAATATAATACAGTGATGTGTTACCTGGTATTTGGCCTGAGTGTCAATGTCTCTGAGAGAGGGGTTGGGGTCAAAGGCTGGATGAGAGTGGTACCAACCAACCACACTGTGACCTTTGGCCCCGAGCAGCTCCGATGCCTGAGTCTGAGAGACGGGGTCCATCTCACACTGCAGACCTGTGCTCAGGCTGTTGCATGGTTCTGCTGCACAGATCTGCACAAACATCAGCAAAATAACAAACTAATCATCATGCATTTATTGTCACAGCATTCTTAAACTGACTGAACTAACCAGACTCTATGATGAATGAATCTATGAATTAACTGACCTTTAACACCTTCTCTTCCTCTTCATATGTTCCTCCTAAAAGGCCAATTACCTCTCCCATGGATACATGAGCATGCTGAGAAAGGATTTGACTATTAGTACAACATAATACTGAGAAATGAATGAAAAAGCCAAAAAAAAACTAAGATTAACTAAATCTGAAAACCAGCTCTACATCATACTCACTATGTCCATGACAATAAGAGCCTCAGCACAAACTATCACTCTGAACGGTTCCTGAGACAAGAAGACACAACAGACAAAATAAGTTTGATGAGATTTATTTCTATACAACAAAATAAATGACAGTGTTATTTTATTATCACCGAGATACTATTATAGTTTATAAAAGTTTATTAAAGTTGATTAAAGTTTTTTTTTTAGTTTTTATACATTTTTATTTAAGTTTTAGTTTTTAGTACATCAAGTTAAACTAACTGAAAATGAGAAACTGGCAACTATCTGAAAATAAATACGTTTTATTTTTTTTTAATAATTGATTTAGTTTCAGTTAATGTTTATTTTATTTCAAGTAACTCTTTTTTATTATTTTAGTTTTAGTTAACTATAATAATCCTGATGAACACACAAATTATGAAGAGGAATTACAGTAGAACTGGCAAACACAGGCATTTCGGTGGCACTTCCCGTTTGAATTATTTCAATGATTAGGAAAATTCCTAATTATGGAATTTAAGTGAAGGCTGGAACACCCTATATGACTTTTGCTCAGATTTTTCCCCTGATTTACAATCTGGAGAAGTCAATGCAAGTTGCCTAAAGTCATAGCAAGCCAGCTGATGATGCCCAGTTTTTATCTCTAGCCATTGACGAAGTTGACAAGTGTATGATGGCAAGTGTTTTAAAATCTGTATTCCAGTCTTAAGGGTGAGGGAGTATGATTAATTGTGTTTATTTTTTTTTAAATCATAATTTTAGAATTAATTGTACTTAAGATAAAATGATAAACCACGTTTTTAAACATTTAAAGACTGATCAGACATTATTAACAAGTAATAGAGCCCGACCGATATATATCGTTTTGCCGATATTATCGGCCGATATGAGCTTGTCGCCGATATATCGGTATCGGCGAAAACCACTGAAACTTTGAATGGCCATATCTCCATCTCCGCACCAAATTCGGGGGATCCCTTCAGCTCGAGGAACCCTCTCGAATCCTACCAATGCGCGGAGGGTGGTGTTCGAGAGGGCTCCTCGAGCTGAAAGGATCCCCAGAATTTGGTGGCGATCCGCCGGCGCTTTCGACAGATAGTGACACCAGTCAACACTTTCACTTCGTAAGGAGGTCTCTTGTTCAGGCAGCAGCATTCAAGCGTGGTCTTATTCGACCGTACGTTTTTGACTGGTACTGTACTATAATATACACAAAGAATATCGGCCTTTTTTTACTCCCTAATATCGGTATCGGCCCCAAAAAACCCATATCGGTCGGGCTCTAACAAGTAATAATAATTATTACCTCGGTTTCCTCTCCAAAAGCTTTGCATGGAATGAGCTGGAATGGATCAAAAGAGCTGCAGAGGACAAAGTCAAGGAAAGATCATTAAACAAACTATTAGCTATTAATGATGTTCAGTTCTAGATGTTAAAAGCTTCAGTTTTGTAAGTGAATGTGTGTTTACCCTCTCTGTTTGGGTAGTTTAGATGGTTTTGGTCCTTTCTTCTTCATCTCCTCTCTTTTGATGGCCAGTTCCTCTGCGCTCAGATGCTGGATGACAAATAACCCACAGAAATCAGGGATCAATAATGAGAAAGGACAAACAAAAATAATTTTCCTAAAAAGAAAAATCATTAAAAATGTACATATATTATTACATTCATCAACAAAAATTATTAAGTGTAAAGATATTTAAATTTTGTCTTGGATCAACAACAACAACAAAAAATTCACACAAAGCTTTATTCTTGATTCTTGTAAACAAGAATCATTTAACGACAATTTTTATGTCAATCTTAAAAATAGATTCTAATCGTATCAGGCCATAAACACAATCTGTGCTGGAGTACTTTTTTGTATTTATTATATTTCAGTTCTAAGAAGAACTGCAGATTTTGAGTTCCTATACCTCATATGTCTGACCCTCTAGATCTTTAGCATCACACCAATTCCCCCACATGTCCCGAATGCGCCGCTTCCTTGTGCGCTGCAAACACACATTACATTAAAACATTAGAACAATAATTAAACGAGTAGATAAATGAAAACAGTTCTGGTAGTAGAAAATCATCCACAGATAATGATGATGAGAACTGTAACAGTGAGCTGTAACTCTTTCTCACCACAGACTGCAGCCTCTGGGCAAGATGATACGTCTCTAGGCTGTCTTTGTTTTCCTTTAGTCGAGAGCGATCAACCAGCCGCGGACGGTTATAGATAGCCTGATCTGCAGAGGAGGGAAGAAAGAGAGTTTAGGGAAGGAAAATGTACTCAAGAAAACAGGAAGATGGTGAAGCGAAAAAAGAGAAAACTGACTGAGCAATAAGCATTACCGCAGTTGAAGTTAATAGCTCCAATGAGCTCCAGGTAGGTGTGAATCCGACCGATGCGGTTGACATCCCCACAATTCTTCAAGCCTGGACGCACCGATGTCTTGTTCAGGTATTTGGGTCTACTTCTCCCCCTGAACAGACATCAGAGAAGTTCATTTTGAAGTTTTTAATATGCCTACAATTCCATTCAAAAGTTTAGGGTCAGTAAGATTATTCTTTTGAAAGAAATGAATACTTTTATTCAGGTAGGATGCATTAAATTGATAAAAAAAGACAGCAAGTTTAAAAAAATTTAAAAATAAAAGGATATGGATAAAAGGATCAAAGGATACTGAAAAAAGTATAATGGTTTCCATAAATATTTTAAGCTGCACAACTTTTCTCAATACTGACAGAAAACAGCTATTTTAAATTGTAATGATATTTCACAATATTATGTTTTTTTTCTATATTTTTGATTAAATAAATGCAGCCTTGGTGAGCATAAAAATAACATGGGCATACAATTAAAAATGTTTTTTATAATAAAAACAACAAACCATATTCAAGACATATTGTGTGTCATTTTTACGGTTTTATTAAAAAAAATAATCACTCAAATAGTATGTTCTATAAAAAAAAAAAAACACTCAAATAGTATGTTCAGTTAGAAGGACAATTGATGTAAGAACTTGAAAATGTTACTCAGACGTGCACAGAACAACGTCTCACCACTGGTCCAGGATGTAATTGCGGATTTTTAGATATCTCTCTGGGGTTTTTGATGGACGCCCTTCAAAGAATTCTGGGATGGCATTCTTCTCCTCATCTGTGATGGTATCTAAATCCAATACAACCTCCTGTTCAGGAGCTCTGAGCTCCTCCTCCTCCTCCTCCTCCTGGTCCTGGTCCTGGTCTTCCTCCACCTCCTCCTCAGGACATTCACCTGATTCAGTCTTATCTGGAGTACAAGAATACATTACCTATAACTGCTAAAGCTAATGGGATGCTACTGTTAAAGAGATTAAATGAATGTTAGTGATGTCGAGGTACCTGCGCTTTCAGTGCTCTCCTCCTCAGACAGGCTGTGTTTGCCTGGACTGCCTGATTTAGAGAAGTGGGTCCCACTTTCCTCCTTTGGTTCTGGATCAATCCCAATATGAGTGATGCCAGCGTCTGGATCAGTGGGTCGATCTACAGCTGTGCTTCCTGATTCAGACAGAGGGTTTAAAAGTATGTCTGATGGATGTGGCATTGGACTGAGTTCTTCTTTGTGGTTGCACTCTGGGGAGCCTGGGGGCTCTGGCTGGTTTTCAGACTGAAGCCCATCTTCACTGAAGTCATCAGTGATGTCAACATCTTCATCATCAGAAAGCTGCTCGATGCGCACAGCATTGGTCAGGGCTGAGATGTGAGGCTGGATCGAGGCGTCTGAAGTCACATTAGAGGAGGGCACTTCAGCAGGTGTGTCCATTTTAGACTAAAGTTCAAACACAAATAAAATACCACTGATAAGGGGATGCTTACTGAAAGAAACTCTTTACGTTCATTTATTTTATTACAATGTTTTTTTTTAAAGGAATTAATACTTTCATTTAGCAAGGACACAATAAATTGATCCAAAGTGATAGTAAAGACATTTATAATTGTACAAAAGATTTCAATTTTAAATAAATGCTGTTCTTTTAAACTTTCTATTCAAAGAATCCTGAAAAAAATGTATTGTGGTTCCCATCAAATATTAAGCAGCACAAATGTTTATATACACTGAACAAAATTATAAGAGCAACACTTTTGTTTTTGCCCTCATTCATGAGCTGAACTCAAAGATCTAAGACTTTTTCTATGTACACAAAAGACCTATTTCTCTCAAATATTGTTCACAAATCTGTCTAAATCTGTGTTAGTGAGCACTTCTCCTTTGCCGAGATAATCCATCCACCTCACAGGTGTGGCATATCAAGATGCTGATTAGACAGCATGATTATTACACAGGTGTGCCTTAGGCTGGCCACAAGAAAAGGCCACTCTAAAATGTGCAGTTTTACTGTACTGGGGGGTCTATATATATATATATATAAAGTATTAAACGATCATAATCCAAGAACATGGCAAATGTATTTTCAATTTAGATTTTAAAAATATCCCCTTGGATGTCTATATTTATCATTATTCCCTTAAAGGAGTTAATTTAAAAGCCGTAAACACATCTGAACTAAAAGCGTATTAATTTTCATATGGTAATGTGGAAATGGGCTGAAGTCATACCTTATTTTTAAAGTAATGCTTAGCATAGCTCTTCACCTGTAGAACTGACCTAGTGCCGATTAGTTTGGCAATCTTTGTCCACCTGTGGCCAAACTGAGCCTAGAAACCATTAAAATTGTAAAAAATACAATTTAATTCCTTTTATGAGAGAGAGAGAGAGAGAGAGAGAGAGAACCGTTTCCTCTGTGTTCAGAAAACATACCAGTCCTTTCTCAAAGAGATCCTTCTCCTCTTCAACCCAACGAGTTTGTGCTCCAGAACTCTTCACCAATGTCCTACAAAGACATTCTGAGTTAATTACTGTACTTATGCACACACACACACACAACCATTCTAAGGTTTGGGGTCGGTAAGATTTTTAAATGTTTTAAACAAGTCTTTTATGCTCACCAAGGCTATTTGATAAAAAAATACAGCAAAACAGACATATTATGAAATATTAGAATTTAAAATTATAGTTTTCTATTTTAATGTATATTAAACTGTCATTTATTCTTGTGACAACAAAGCTGAATTTTCAGCATTTATTACAAATCGAAAACTTCTGTAACAATGTCTTTACTGTCATTTTTGTGTGTTCTTGCTGGATTATTAGTATTTAAAAATTCTAACATACCTCACACTTTTGAACGATCATGTAGTTGTTTACATATTCATGAACATAAATGGATAAAAGAAGGGAGCTCACTTTTTGACTTTAGTCTTCTCATTGGTCCATGCCACCTTTGGTGCTTTCTTACTGGCAAAATAATACCTTGCTTTATTAAGAATAACAACCACATTCTCTTAATAAATTATCACATCCATTGTCCATTATGGGATGTGAAAACCAAACATAAACAAAATAAAAATGAATCAGTGTGTTGTGAGAAGTGTGAAGGATACTGTTCCTCCAGCAGCATGCTCTCAATGGCCTGTCTGTTCTCATCGCTGATGGAGCTGTCCAGCGTCCACGGCTGAACACACACAATAACAACAACACATATCCGTTTTCAGAGTCTCTGTACATATAGTGTTAAAAAAAAGTGACAACAGTTTTCATTTTGGGGTGAGCTGGCCCTTTAAAATCCATATTACTGTTACCAGTATACTGCTGTTTGTCTTCCAAGCAGACTGTAAGTATTGATCCTGGAGAATCTCAGCACTGCTCAGGTCGCTGTTAAGAGAGCATACAAATAATAAAAGATGTTAATTCTGAAAGAATGTGTTTACAGTAACTAATTTACACAATTAGACAGTAGAGTACAAGATTACAGAGGATTTAAAAGCACATTTTTGTTCAAACTATTTTATTGATTCTTCTATACAAAAATGTGCGTTATATAAATTAAAGATTTTGTTAATTGAAGTTTTATGTTAACACGTATAATATATACGTTTTGTGGTAATACAATGTGAATTTTAACGTTTATTCCGATGAAAAGTCTTGCCCCACACAGGTTTCCATTGTAAGTAAATTAACGTACATGCGATGTGTTTGGTTTTACAAACTGAGGGATAGGTTTGCATTATTTTCTTTAATAATCGTCAGCTCTTTTTTCTTAATTTTGTACTGAAGCAGGAACTGTAAAAAGGGGTTGTAAAGTAGGGTTTGAAATTAACTTTTTCACTCACCAGCCAATTTGGCTACTAAATTTTTAAGTTACCGGCCATTCATAATTTCTACTAGCCAAAAAAATTAAACAAATAAATTATGAAAAAAAGGCCGGAGGTAAGCCAACAGCTTGAGGCTGTCCACACTGGATGCGACAAAGTGACCATTGCAAATCATTTGTACTTTGTAAAACAGTAGCCGCATCACCGATTATAATGTGTTCTATAGTATTTTGTCGCATCTGGTGTAGACACGGTGCAAGTCTTCAGGCATTTTTGCACTTCAATGCAAAGGAAACCAGTGCGCCCGCCACGCCATTATTTGTTGCGTAGTGACGGGTACAGGGCTGGACTGGGGTTAAAATTCGGCCCTGGACAAATCCAGCCTACCCGGCCCTCAAGGTCCCCTGTGAATGTTTTGCCGTGTTATAGGGCCTTCAATTGGAGTAAAGTAAATAAATAAATAAATGAGGACAAAAACAAATAATGATATATTACTGAATTCACAGCAAATGCAACAAACTAATAGCCTACTGCATTTTTGTCACATAGAAATGCACTTGACAGTATAAGCATTGATTTTGTGCTAGAACATAGGAAATTTACTGCTAATAAATGCTGTCATCCTTTCCTCACCCTCATGTCTTTCCAAACCTGTATGACTTACTTTCTTCTGTAAAACACAAAAGATATTTTGTAGAATGTTACCAAACCATTTTGGTTACCCTTGATTTCTAATGTATGGACAAACATTTATTGAATTTCTCAAAATATCTTCTTTTATGTTCCACAGAAGAAAGAAATTCATACAGGTTTGGAATGACATGATGCTGAGTAGCCTAAATGATGACAGCTTTAATTTTTGGGTGAACTATCTCTTTAAGAACGTTATAATATTTGTAAATGGAAAACACCTCATTTATAAGAGTCTCTAAATTACAGAGACACTGGTTTTTATCTTTAATCAGGCTCTTACTGAATTAACATTTTACTTAAATTAAAATTAATTAGAATGAAACATTTAAAGAGAAATAAGCTATTAAAGTTTGTTTACATTGCAGTTTGTTTACATGCATTTTACCTTGTCGTGGCTGTTTTCAGGCAGAACCTTTAATGTTGTCATATCACACAACTGTATAACACAATTCTGTGTCATTTCTGAATGGATCGAGCGATTTGTGCTGTTTATCTCTTATAAATCGTGGCGGAAGCGCAGCGCTGTGCAGGAGACTGATCCCGCTCTGCTTTAACGCGCGGCTGGCGGACGCACCGGGTAGCGTCGCTTCACACTTTTGGAGTACTTGCTTTTTGCAGTTTCGCGTGGGCTGTAATTTAAAAACAGCGCCTAATATGAGGTCTCCCTCGCTTCGGCGATCGACCCACCGGGAATGTCCCGGTGCTCCCGATGGCTAGTAGCTACATCGCTGGGTATGTTCAAGTAAACTAGATGCCCAGATGCTGCGCAATTAGGCTTATTTAATATATCATGATGAGTCTCGAGTTCATAATTTACGAAAAGTAACCCGCCAAATTGGTTAGTGATTTGACAGCGTTACCCGCCACAGCTGATTTTTACCCGCATTTGGCGGGTGTTACATTTCAAACCCTGAGTACATTGATGTGACATTACAGTTACTGCTGAACAGATCATGCTTTAATGATTTGATGCTAAATATAATGAGCCGATAGTGTGTACTTGATAGCAAGTAACGTTAATTGAAGCTTCAGTTGCATTAAACTCGTTTCCTAGCTGACGTTAAAATAGTGTAACTGCGTTCATATAACTAGAGAAGTTCATATTAATCCTGTCAGTCGTTTTTCCTTCGCTCCGGTCTCATTTCTGCTCATCCATGAATTCAAATGTATCAAAGCACAAGTCTACAATATTCCCCAAACAGCGGGGAATGAGTGAATGATCTCCTACCCGACTCTTTCATCACATTCATCTCCCTCGATATCAACAACATCCAGCTCGTCTGCCATGTTTGCGGCGGATGTGAGTGTCAGAGAGAGCGAGAGGAGTATGTTTGTCACAGCGCCACTCACTGGCAGGATGACGCTACTGCTGTGTGTTGCACTAAATTCTAGACTAAAATACTGTATACTGCTGTGTGAGATCACAATATAAGATATACCATTTAAGTTTTTTTTTTTGTTGATATTTTTCTTTTCTGTATCATCATTGTTATTATTATTATTATTGTCATCATCCATTTTATTTTGTTATGATATATTTACATTATTATATAGTTTTTAATTACTACTTGTTAGCATTTTAGTTATTTTTATGTTTAATTCTATATTATTATTGCTTCCATTGGTAGTAATCGTTTTGCTGCTTATTCTTCATATCCTTATTATTATTATTATGATTTTATATTATTATAGCTTTTATTAGTATTTGTCATTACTAGCATTTAAGTTATGTTTAATGCTATAGTTTTTTTCTATATTCAATTATTAATGTTGTTATTTTTTATTTTAGATTATTTTTATATTATTAAATAGTTTTATTATTTGTTATCATCATTTTAGTTATTATTTAACAGGGACTTTGTTATTATTTGTTACTCTACATTGAAGGGGTTGAGTCTCTTTCTAACAAAAGCTGAACACAGTCATCCCCTAAGTTGACAGTCGCTGATTAAGTCACCGAAGAATATCAAGTTTGGAGTATTTCTACTAGGGCTGTCAATCGTTTACATTTTTAAATTGAATTAATTACACAGTGTGGCGATTAATTAATCTAATTAATTGAGGAGGACAATCATTTAATTACTTAATTACTTTTATCATTTAATATTCAAATATGGTCTGCCTCTCTCTCGCAATGTTGATTGGTTGATGAGAATCGCATCTTTTAAACTGTCATGACTCTTTTTTTAATTATTGTAATATGTTCCTTGTTCACTTTAATGTTAACAAAACAAACCCTCATTATTACTTTCAACCCTTATTCTGGGCCTCTAACATCACTGCATAGGAAAAAAGTCTCATCCATTGATCTATATAATTGTAAATATGAGCCATCAACGCAACGTGAATAAGTGTTTCAAAAACATTATCCATACCAAACCATAATTTACAGACAGATCATTATGAAATTGTTTACTTATGGTTTGCCATGCAACTGCTGTCAGATTCAACAGAGTTGGCTGCTTCATCTTTCAACAAATGTTTCTTTGTATGAACTCTCCATTACACTGTGCCTCCTTTACAAAACAATCTGCAGTCAAATGCCCCGAACAAACATACAAAGCGATCTGGGATAGCATGCGCAATTAAAAATAAACCATCCATTCCTTCACGATACTGGAATCCTTCTGAAGTCTGTACAGAAACCCAAACATATGTACTATGCAGGCGTAACGCAACGAAACGTCAGTGGGCGTGGCCAGGACAATAGGATAAAATGATTGGTCATATGCAGATGCAAGTAGTAGTGGCTAGAGCCAGTGAAAAATAACAAATTGAAATATTTTCTAACAATGTAAGTCTTTATCACTTTTTTTAATCAATTTAACACATCCTTGCTGAATAAAAGCATTCATTTCTTTCAACAAAAAAAAAAAAAGAAAAAAATTACTGACCCCAAGTTTTGAACGGTAGTGTATATTGTTATAAAGGTTTATATTTTGAATAAATGCTGTTCTTTTAAACTTTTTATTCATCAAAGAATCCTGAAAAAAATATCACAGGTTCCAAAAAATATGAAGCAGCAAAACTGTTTCCAATATTGATATTAAATCAGCATATTAGAATGATTTCTGAGGGATCATTTGACACCGAAGACTGGAGTAACGATGCTGAAAATTCAGCTTTGAATCACAGAAATAAATGATATTTTAAAATATATTAAAATAGAAAACAATTATTTTAAATTGTAATAATATTTCACAATATTACTGTTTTTTCTGTATTTCTGATCAAATAACTGCAGCCATGATGAGCATTACAAATCTTACTGATCCCAAACTTTTGAACAGCAGTGTATA
>NW_015667339.1:21155-24742 GCF_001515625.1 Sinocyclocheilus rhinocerous
TCCAAAAAATATGAAGCAGCAAAACTGTTTCCAATATTGATATTAAATCAGCATATTAGAATGATTTCTGAGGGATCATTTGACACCGAAGACTGGAGTAACGATGCTGAAAATTCAGCTTTGAATCACAGAAATAAATGATATTTTAAAGTATATTAAAATAGAAAACAATTATTTTAAATTGTAATAATATTTCACAATATTACTGTTTTTTCTGTATTTCTGATCAAATAACTGCAGCCATGATGAGCATTACAAATCTTACTGATCCCAAACTTTTGAACAGCAGTGTATATATTTTATATTTACACATATTTACACATCCTCTTCAGAAAAATCTTTTTGGTCAATCCTATGAACCTGGACATGGCAGTTGGGCTGTTTTCTGGGCTTTCCTCCACTTCAAACATCCCCGAGGTGACATGAACTACCCGTGTTTCAGTAATAATAAAGATGCCAGACATTCTGAATCATTGATATTTTATTAAGTTTCTCCTCAGAGGGTCAGTCTGGTAGCTGAGCACGTCTCTTACAGGAATGAAAAGTGTTTTCACTAACATCTCTTATCTCACACATCTACCCACAGCACATACACACCTTAGTAATCTATCACAAACCGGTTAATGTGATGAGTATATGACCGCCCTGTGCGACAATTACATATGATTATGGTGATGCACTCACATGAATGAATATCTAGTGTGTGTGTGTTTTTTAAGTTACAGTTAGTGTGGCATGGACATGACAATTAGTTTGGCATGGCATCAGGGGAACTAGGAGAGCAGGATTTGAGCAGGCAGGAACCTGTGCGCTCTGGACTGTCTCTCTCTCTCCAGGCAGATCAGCAAGCACTAGTGACATTCACAACGACAACTGCAAAACAGCCACAAGTTACAGGCAATATCAGACAGTGGAAGTCACAGGTCAGATGTGTGAGGGATACGCTGACATTTCTCTGTTTACCTGCTCGGTCTCACTGGTAGAATTTGATCTCGGTGTCCACACAGTCGAAGAACAGATCCCCGAGCTCCTGGCCCTGTATCTCCCCCCTAAGCATGGCCTCGATCTCCTCAAGACACTGAGACTCCAGGTATCTCATAGTCTCCTGTAGAGAGACTCCAGCATCCTGACACACACACACACACACACACAGGGCTATATAAGAATATTGCAGATTCAGTGAACCTTAAGCTCAGTGAGAGCAGTTGTGGCATTTTTGATGACTACAAAAATGATTTCCACTTGTTCCCCCTTTTTAGCAAAAATATGGGTTATAGTGAGGCATTTACATGAGGAAAAAAAATTAACTTAAATGATTTTAGCAAATGGCTGCAATATAACAAAGAGTGAAAAATTTAAGGGGGTCTGAATACTTTCCGTACCCACTGTATATTTTATATTTACACATATTTACACATCCTCTTCAGAAAAATCTTTTTGGTCAATCCTATGAACCTGGACATGGCAGTTGGGCTGTTTTCTGGGCTTTCCTCCACTTCAAACATCCCCGAGGTGACATGAACTACCCGTGTTTCAGTAATAATAAAGATGCCAGACATTCTGAATCATTGATATTTTATTAAGTTTCTCCTCAGAGGGTCAGAGTCTGGTAGCTGAGCCCGTCTCTTACAGGAATGAAAAGTGTTTTCACTAACATCTCTTATCTCACACATCTACCCACAGCACATACACACCTTAGTAATCTATCACAAACCGGTTAATGTGATGAGTATATGACCGCCCTGTGCGACAATTACATATGATTATGGTGATGCACTCACATGAATGAATATCTAGTGTGTGTGTGTTTTTTAAGTTACAGTTAGTGTGGCATGGACATGACAATTAGTTTGGCATGGCATCAGGGGAACTAGGAGAGCAGGATTTGAGCAGGCAGGAACCTGTGCGCTCTGGACTGTCTCTCTCTCTCCAGGCAGATCAGCAAGCACTAGTGACATTCACAACGACAACTGCAAAACAGCCACAAGTTACAGGCAATATCAGACAGTGGAAGTCACAGGTCAGATGTGTGAGGGATACGCTGACATTTCTCTGTTTACCTGCTCGGTCTCACTGGTAGAATTTGATCTCGGTGTCCACACAGTCGAAGAACAGATCCCCGAGCTCCTGGCCCTGTATCTCCCCCCTAAGCATGGCCTCGATCTCCTCAAGACACTGAGACTCCAGGTATCTCATAGTCTCCTGTAGAGAGACTCCAGCATCCTGACACACACACACACACACACACCCACAGGGCTATATAAGAATATTGCAGATTCAGTGAACCTTAAGCTCAGTGAGAGCAGTTGTGGCATTTTTGATGACTACAAAAATGATTTCCACTTGTTCCCCCTTTTTAGCAAAAATATGGGTTATAGTGAGGCATTTACAATGAAAGTGAAAGGAGACAATCCATAATTGTTAAAATACTGACTGTTTTAATAGTATAGACACAATATGTAATCGACATGCGTGTTAACATGACTTTAGTGTGAAAAAACCTAACCTTTTCTGTTTTATATCCAGTTATATCCAATTTTACAACTTTGTTGCCATGACAACAACCTGCCATAACCAATAAAACCCT
Source organism: Sinocyclocheilus rhinocerous (assembly GCF_001515625.1). Taxonomy (NCBI): domain Eukaryota; kingdom Metazoa; phylum Chordata; class Actinopteri; order Cypriniformes; family Cyprinidae; genus Sinocyclocheilus; species Sinocyclocheilus rhinocerous. The sequence goes on from NW_015667339.1 coordinate 23,743, forward strand.
AAAACTGCTTTAAGGTTATTTCAATAGGAATCCCACACAATCTTTTATAAAATTATAAGCTTTATATTTCTGCTTTTATAACCCTTTTAAAATGGGCCTCAAATCACTTCCATTTTTTACCCCACTTAAACTTAATTTATTTTATTTATTTATTTTTAAGAAAATGAGGGACTATTTTTTGTGGTAATTAACATTATGCCACAAATGCTGTTGACTGAGCGTAACTTGTATTAAATTGAACCCAAAATATTTCTTTAAACCTAGCCTGACATATGAAATAATAGTCTGAAATATTCAAATATTTTGAAATGAAACCGTTTATTGAACCTTTAGACAAAATCAAAGTTTTATAATTTATAATTATGAATAAAATCTGACTGAAATTAAATCAGTCTTGATAACAGTATGGCAGACTACTTACATAAAATGCATATTAAAATCAGTTGATACTCTATATCTCCCCAATAATACGTCTCAAGATGAGTAATTATGACATTTAAATGCTTAGTTTTATGATCAAAGCTCTGTTGTTTTTATTCTGAGAGAAAAACAATGCAATGCAATACAATACAATTATGATTGACATATGTGACCCTGGACCACAAAACCAGTCTTAAGTGTCTGCAAGCTGAAGCTGAATAAATAAGCTTTCCATTGATGTATGGTTTGCTATGATAGGACAATATTTGGCCGAGATACATCTATTTGAAAATCTGGAATCTGAGGGTGCAAAAAATTAAATGTTCCTCAAAAGCCTGTTGTATCATATTTGATTCTCACATTTTAACCAAAAATCATGTATGGATAATCAAATAAACCTAAGTTGCTTCAGTCGAGTAAGAGTTCGTCTTCAAATATTGCTAACAATACAAATGTTATTCTTATGTTTACTTCATAAAACTGATGATTTCAAATCAAAAGGACATATGAATCATGACTTGGGACAGGTTTAGAATTAAGGCCTGTTCACACCAAGGACGATAACTATAAAGATAACGAT